>NC_080583.1:9820075-10123106 GCF_029962835.1 Magnolia sinica | reverse complement strand
TCTCCAAGGAAACCTCCACCAAACTCACCCATGCCAAGAAGCGGAGGTAAGAATGGTATATTTCCCTTCAATAGAGTAACTTATTGTAGATTTCTAGGTATTAATGTTGTCTTTCTTGATTTTGATTTAGGAAATAATGGTTTTACCCAAATCCCCAAACCCTAAGATCTCAAAGAATGGAAATCTCCCCTTAAGGTGCGGACTATTATCCTCAGGTGGCCTAGCACCAACTATAGTTGGAGTTTAATGATTTTGTTTGCTTGGTATGTTGTATGCAAGAATCTAAAGGAACCTAGGGATGACACGTTGTTGGAATTGTATGAATTGCATGTTTATTTCTCTTTAATGTTAATCTTTCCTCTCTCATGATTTAGTGTATGGATGATTACATGCTCATGTTTGGTTGATTTTTTTTTCTCATATTTGTTGCTTCATATTGTGTATGATTCATTTGCTCTTATGTATTTGATCCCTTGAGGTGTAGGAAGTGCTTAACTTCCTCACCAACCCACACCACACACATGCACATTATTCATGATATTATAGTTTGCTTGCTAGGGAAATTTGAATTGTATGTTGAGTAACATGAGAACATGGTGTTGAATATGTTTGATGTTATATTGGTAGTTGGCATGCTATGAGTCACTATTCCTACCCTTGGGTTGGTCAGGAACATGAGGAGAGCGAAGGTGGTTCCGTTGGTAGGACCACCTTGAGGCTAAACCCATGGGTTTGGACGAGTATATATGGGCGGCAGTAGTTAGGCTATATGGGTCGCTTATACCCGATGTCGTTCCGCCACATACTTGCCTAGGCTCGTGCGGTTTAGTCCACTGGCTGACCCACCTAGTTTGTTAACCTTGTTTGCTCACAAATATATGAAAACTGAAACATCCCACCACCGTTGTAGCCCATCGATACCGGATGAAATATTGATCCACAGTCTCGTGAGCTGGGCATGGTGGAATGGGACACTATGTCCAAGCTGTCGGCCTACGTTGGGGTGACGCGCCTCCCCGTAGTGACCGCGAGCGACCCCACATTCAGCACCCCCCATGTGCTTGAAGTCGGGAATGGGAGAAACCCGACTGGGTCAAGGATCACAGGGTCTTAGCCTCACACATTGGGGGGTCTTGGCCTCGCAACCAGTTCAGGACATTTGATACGTGGGGTGTATCAGATTCCCAAATCTGTTGGATGAATGGACTTAACTAAGAACCCGGTTAACATCATCATTGCATGGCATTAGCTAGGTTGGAGACTCGGCAGTCGAGGTCACACTGAGGGAGTGTTGTCATACGCGATCGTTAGATGGAGTCGCTCGAGGGAGTGTTATGGCGAGGGCATACATCATATCATCCTGCATGCATGCGCATTAACAAGACTAGATAGATGTTTATGATTGATTATTTTTCATTAAATTCTTATTATAATTGATGCTTGTTGCAACTTAAGACTAATAGCACCCACTGAGTTGATCACTCACTCCCACTCTGGGACAGTGTTTTAAAACACCAACCAGACCCATTCATAGATGCAGGTGATACAGATTTTGTGAAGCCTGACGGAGCGAGCCTCGAGGAGGAGGACGAGTTCTCTTACTTTCAGCTGATGGATGGTTCCCCGTCGGCCTAGTAGACAGGATTTGGATAGCTGAGTTGTGGACTCAGCCCTATTCTTTTGGACATGATATTCCTTTTGTGATTTTGTTGGGCAACGCCTGATGCGACTATTTTTATATCCTTTTGGACATGTATATAATGATTTATTTTCATTTCAGCAGACTAGTTGTGATCATGCTTCATGTTTCAAGTAATTCCATGCTGCGCCTTTAAACCTGGATTAATCGCATATTAATGAAAACCGATTATAAGTGACCCCGGGAACTCGGGAGTCGAGCGTATGCATAACCCCCGATTTTCAGGACGTTACATGCACACACTTACACCACCCTCTAAGCTTTCTATAAGCTTATGCACGATTGATGCGTGTAGGTGACGCCAGGTCGCAACCGTAGTATAGCAGCAGCAGGAGTGTGCGGTCGAGCCTTTGGAGTTTTGTTATTCGCATTATCTTGTATTTTCCTTCAGACGCACTGTACTTAAAGTTTTTTATCATAGTGGATTTTGTGATGGTGTTCTTGTGGTTATTGTTCATGGGTTATGCTTTTGGTTATGCTCATTATAATTGAACTGATGATTTGAAATCCTCCTTGTAGCATCCCAGGATCGAAACCTGATGTATAGGTACCGAGAGCCGAGAATGGGGTACTACGGAGGCTGTCGACGCCAGATTCGGTGATCGAGAATTTTGTAAGCCCGGTTTTCGAGTTTGGGGCGTGACAACGGTTGTCAATCCACAATATTAACTGGCCAAGCTAGTGAGTAAACCCATCATGGTTCATGCATATCATATTTTGTAACGTCCTAGATTTTCGCTATTTTGGATTTCTGCAAAAAATAATAATAAATAAAATCCTTGAAATTTTTTTTATAACTAGCCTATGTTGTAATTGATCCTTGATGCTCGAAGTAAGCCTATATGCGGGTGATACCGGTAAAGAAATGCAAAATTTTGATTAATCAGCCGTAGAAAGCCAACGAATCTGACCGATCACTTAAACATCAAGTTTAACACCATGATTTATTCACATAATGCCCAAATCTAGCCGACCTATTACTGAGTAATGAAGACAACCTCAACTAAATAAAGATCTCCTCAAAGCCGAAGCAACTAGGGATCAGATCTTAATTAACGAACCAAAGCAACTCAATTATCATTTTAACCTAAGAACCAACGATTTAGAGTGATTATGACCGAATCGCCATTTTCGCTAATTGTGAATAGGCTACACCATACACTTAGCTAATCCAGACCCTAATCGTTGTGTACAAAATGTCTCCCTACCTAATTCATTATAGAAATGCCCTGATTATCCAAACAAGCTCCAGACCGCTCATTAGTAGGCCACTAAACCTGAGGCTATAAAAAGATGTTCATCTTAGTAGGCTTGACGTCTATCGCGGGTGGTGAACCAAGGAAGTGTCTGAAATTGCTCAACTTGGTTCAAAAGCTAAGTGCTTGAAACACGTTATTCTCCTAGGCATAAATCTGGAACTTAAGTGAAATAAGCCTCCACTCTTTCATGAAGTTGTGACTTTTCGACTGTCGGATTGTGACCAAATTCGAGGCACGAGTTAAGGATATTTCTTCGCTCGTATCCGTATAGCCACGGCCCCAATCAAACACTAGCGACCGTCAATCATAAGTGAGGCCCTACGGTTAATCAAAGCATCTGATTGCCACCCGATTTTGACGAATTATAGATCACAGAGTGGGGCATCTTTTCCTTAGTGTGGATGAGCTAACGGGCCCCCGAAAGGGACCTGTGGGCTAAAACCAACCCACTATGGGCAAGCATAGTGGAAAAGAGGCCCCTAGGGCCATTTGGGCACAAAATCTGAAACTATAAAAGCCCATAAATTCTCTCTCATACGAAAATTCAGTTGCAAAAGGGAGAGAGGGAGTGGAGAGTGAAGAAGAGAGATTTTGGGGGAGCTTGTATGGGAGATTTCCCCGCCATTGCTAACCACAACGGAGCTCACAATAGTGTCATGCCGTAAGGGACAGCCCGTCGGCAGAAAAGAGGTAACTATCAAGCCCTCTTCATGATTTGAGCCTTATAAGTTGATTTCATGCGCCCCTTATAAGCTAATTTCACTAGCACAGGGCACCAGCACGCAAACCTACGGATCCCAACCTTAGGATCGACACCAAAAATCGAAGAATCACTTCTAGGTGCGGACTATTACCCTTATGTTACTAATTATCGAGCTGATGTCATAATTAATGGTTTATATAGTGAATGGATGATCGCATGTTAACCAGTGTTTACTTGTTCAATTGATCGCCCTTCATAAATTTCAAATTTTTGTGTAATATAGCCTGAACATTTGATTGCATGCTAGAATATGGTGAAATTGCTGAAATTTCATGTTTATGGGCCTAATTTTCCCTTATCACATGTAAATTATGATGATTTGGGTGGTATACCCGCATGTTCAATAAAATGCTGAAATCAAATAAAATTTTTGTAATTTGTTGTTTTGTACTCTTTCCTATAGTTGCGATAATTAATTTAGTAAGTATATTGATTGATTGTGGCTATTTAGTTAATCGGGTTGGCCAGCAAACCATAAATTTACGAGGGCAGCTCTATTTGGATTGGCCACTCCAAAATAGTCTGATTGACTCGGGGCGAGCGTAGACAACCAACAGTAGTCGGACTATATGCGATGCTTGCATCCAGTGCCGGTTACGCCAAGTTCGCCCGAATCAACCAAACTAGCCTAATAACTGACTAACCATGTGTGTCCACCATGTACAATCACGCATGCCTGAATCTAGAGCACCCCATACCCTGGAAAGGCCTACTGATAACCGTTAGTGATACGATCTTCAAGTCTCAGGAGTCGGGTATGGTGGAATGGGACAATGTGTCGGTGTTGTTGGCCTACGCTGGGGTGATGAGCCTCCCCGTAATGACCAATGATCAACCAATAAAACTATAAGCCTAGTACATCAAACTGCAATGATGTCGCAACCGCTCCACAATTGCATTCGGGTGACAACCCTTACATCATTTGTGGGCGCCCTCCACCCATCGATGGGCGGCCTAACCCTGTGTGTCTAAGTTGTGTCATCCGTCCTAACCATTAAGTTGGATTCCATCAACCCGTATATCCCCTTTTGGGTAAGCTTTCAGCATCTTGGTAGGCTTTCATACATTGTGGGCATTCAGGGATGGTCCCCTAAGTCACCTAGTACTGTAAATACCTACAGGTCTTCTAGGGCGTGCCCCCAGGAGTCAACGCAAGTGTCACACCCCGAAATTCGTACTTAAGTTGGCCAGGCCCGAACCCGAATTCCAGGACTGTGAGTTGTACTTAGACAAAATATACATTGCAACCCACATTATTTTTATGCATTTTCAAGGCAATCAGACCAACTAAAAAGGGTCAAAATAATTATCGTTAAATAACATTCATAAATCAATCATTGAATATTTAGTTACATTGACATTCAGAAATAATTAATAACAATATACATTGATCTTTAATTAACTTCTAAATAAATAAGGGAAAAAGTCTTCAATCATGCCCAACTAATTCTTCATATACAAACCCTGCAAAATAATCTATATGGGTGTGAGCGCGATAGCTCGTAGGGTCACATCCTTCCTAAAATTGAAAATTCTACGTTAATACAAATAAAACTCAATAATACAAATATGATTAATTACGAATATTGAATCGTCATTTTACATGACAACAATAATAAATTTTTTTTTTTATAACAATAAAATAAGACAATGCAATCATCTAAAATCCTTTTTGGTTCAATCTAGGGCAGAGCACCAGTGTGTGTTGATCCTTTTAGAGAATAACCCTCGGTAGAGCACCGGTATTGATCCTTTTAGGGAGTGACCATCGGCAGAGCACCTGGTAAATAAACTTTTAGGGTAAATACTCATGGCAGAGCACCCGTGTGTGTTGATCGTTTTAGGGAATCGTCAAGGCAAAGCACTCGTGCCAATCCTTTCGGAAATGACCCTAGGCAGAGCATCCGTACCGTGCCGATCCTTTTGGGAATGACCCTGGGCAGATCATCCCATAAATAATAACATGGTAATCCTTTTGGGGTAGAGCACCTGTAAATTGAAATACATTCTTCATCATGTAATAATATGGAAATAATTGCAATTTAAGCATGCCACGATAATGAAATGAAGTCAATCAATTAAGAACTTAAATAAATTATCTCTACAATATATAACCAAGAAATCAAATAAAATAATATGTAACTAATGACAATGATCAAATAAATTTAATACATAATAGCTAATCAAATCAATCGATATGTTAATATAAAATTTTCAATAGGGAAGATCACCTACTTGCTATTAGAGTGATAGATTTGATATGATGATGGATTCTACATGTGGATGGTCTGAGTTGATATCTCATGAACTCAATTTGACGCATTTAAACTAGTATCACTCAGTAAATATTTTCAACGTAAAATGATTGCGTCCCTACACAAATCATACATTTTGATTTATTAAAACATACATTAAGGTTTCTAATTATCTAATATTTAAAATATAAGAAATATAACACATTAAATTACTGAGTTGACTCGGTGAGTCGACTCAAATCAAGGCTACTCTAATGTAAAAAATTAAAGGATGGAGATAGAATCTTAGCTGATAAATGGCTCGAAGTCGGAATCTGGAATCAGCTAGGATGATCGGGCTAGTGGGTCATCTGGTTGACTCGCTGAGTCAACTCGATGGAACTGTCTACTTCTCTTTCTTCCTTCTTTACCTATTCTTCTGATTTCTCGATGGATGGTGAGGATTGATGTCAAGAAGTGTAAAATAAGGCAAAAAAAAAAATGAAAGTTCATAACTTGTCATCTGCTGGTCACGAGGCAAAAGTGTTCTGGCTTCTGCATGTTGAAGACGACGAGTAGAAGGCGTTCTAATTAGTTGGTGATGGGGTGACTTGCTGGAGGATTTAAGGACCATTGACTGTTAAAATGGAGAGAAGGGTTGAACAGCAACCTATGGTTGACAGGTTCTTGATGTGAATGAGGAAGATAGCAATGGCATTTTCCTGTAGCTGACAAATTAATCTCGGTCTACTACTTCTCTTGGATGGTCCAGATCATCGTGATGGAGCTTATGGATGATGTAAATCAAAGTTCACGAGCAATCTAGGTGAATTGAAGAGTTTCGACGTTGTTCTTGCTAGAGGCACGTAAAGTGAGTTTATTGGTTAGTTGTTGATAGCGGAGTAAGGTTGGTGTTTTACGAGTAGTTGGATAAAAGGCTTTGGATGACTAATATTACCTAAGAATATTTCACACAAATTGCCAGATATGGATGTCATACGTGACTTTACCGCTGCGAGAAGGACGGAGTAGTTCAGATGGAGTCTTGTAACGTGCAGATTGCAGTTGGAAATACGATTGATAGGTGGGGTCCATCGAGCTAGTCAAGAGGAATCAAATCCATCTATCAGTTTTGTAGGGTCGAAATGGTTTAAGAGCTCAATTTGTGGCTCGATCGGAGATTCAAAGTGGGTCACACATGAAATTTCATAGCAAAATGCGTCAACGAATAAGGTTTCATGGGATTTCAATTTGGATGAACGGTCCGGATTTAGAAGGTGGGCCCTAAATGATGGATGGTGCTAGCCTCAGATGGGTATGGGGTCTCACCACGTGAAACGGAAAAGGAGGAAGAAGAGAAAAAAAACTCGGGTAGTTGCCTCGAGTGGCGACATGCTAAGGCACGTCACTTAGCATATTGTTTTTTTTCAAATATACAGTGGGCCCCACAGGAATGACGTGATGAATCCACTCCGCTCATCAGTTGCATTCAAACATGTTAGGGTATGGGCCAAAAATGAGATAGATCCGGTGCTCTAGTGGGCCACACCATAGGAAATGCTGGGATTTAGGTCCCACCGTTTATTAAAAAAAATGGGTTGTTACAGCAGGTGTACTATGCATGGCATGAATGAATGAAAATGATCGATGCATCATATTAACATGTTGTCACATATATCATCATGTTATGTCAATAAAATTTCAAATTTAAACAGATACAATAAAACGACCGATACAAATAAATACACTCAGCATATCAATCAAATAGCTACTTTAAGTACAACGGAGAGGAAACATGTTAGGATCACTCACCTAATGATTTGGCGAGGTTGAATTGTTTTTCAAATAATTGAAATATGATAGTTTACAAATTTTTAAAACACAACATGTACATATAATCATTATCCTGATTTATATGAATTCATATGATATGGCCCACCTTTGATTGATCGAGGACATGATTAAGGTCCACAATATTCTCAAATCTGGATCTCTTCAAATTCAGTCATTGATACAGGGTCTGTAATCACAACCATTTTCATGTGGGACCCACTTGATTAATTAAAGTGGTCTCTACCATTTTCATTTACATTTTAAATAACCCAACAATTATAGTTAATCATAAATCAAATAACTTCATTCATCAAAGTCCTTAAATTCGGAGTATAAGTAGTATGGTTTTACCCTTTGTCAGTCGATTCACGTCAAACCGACAGAGTGCATGCTTTGTCAAATTTTGTTAGGATATCTTTATCAGTTTAGATCAATAATCCTACATGTCAAATTAACAAACTCTGGAATTCTACTCCGTTTTTTAGAGATGAATAAAAGTTTTGAGATTTTTATTATTTAAGATCTAAAGTACACTTTAAATACATTAGTCATATCCTAACCGATTAATGACCTATTAAGGAATGGTTTAAGTAGGGCCAAATAATCAGTTTGATCTGAAACCTTAGTAGCCCACACAGTATTTTTAATACTTCTCTTTTTAACAAATAACATTTAATCGATTGATGGTCAGATTGACCTAATATTTGTGGTTTCAACGTAATTTAATATCAATAATCAGATGGACGGTGTGGATCAGATCTCATATGAGCCCAATTCTCATGTTAAAAGCAAAATATAAACATCTACGTGGAGGTTTATGGTGTAATGATACTATGAAAGCATGCCATGTTTGAACAAATGCTTGGGTTCAATCAAATGACTTACTTGGAGATGATCTAGAGGACTTGGCCACGTTTCTAGAGTTACTGGACTGATCAAATTGATCGAAGGAAGTTCAGAGATGTAATAATTGGAAGCTCCAACGAGTTTTGGTTGATGGGTTCGACAATCACGAAAGAGAAAATGTTGTGTTTTTAGGAGTTCTTTGATCAACTCTCTTCATGGAGATGTGCTGGAGCAATGAGAAGCATTAGATGGAGATTTATAAATGGTTGGGATGAGTTTGAGAGGATCTCACCAAGATTTTTGAGAGGAAAAGTCGTGTGCGGCTCGACGGTTACACAAAACTAAAAGAGAATTCATTCATTTGAAATTTCTAATTGTGGGTGGGGGACACATGGGACAATAGGTGGGGTCCAACAAAAAAATCTGAAGAATCCAATCCACTCATCAGGTTTTAAATATCATGATGGGTAAAAGTTTGAAAAATGAGGCAGATCATAATCTCAAATGGGTTGCACCGCAAAGAACAACAAAGATGTGATTTCGACCGTTAGCGGCTAATGATGTACGGTCTACATCGACAAGGTGGGCTTCACAACTATGGGTGGCATGCAACGTGAGTTGGGTTGCGGAATCAAAGGAGGCGAAGGAAGAAGCAGGAGAGACGGTTGGGCTTGGGATTCTTCACATAGACGTTGTTTTTCCTTCTTTTCTTTTTTTGTCTTTTGTTTTTTTTTTTTTAATATATAGGGACTTGGGCGACCCACTAAAGTATTTGTATGAAATCAACACCAATCGCTAATTTTGTCATAACATGTTAGGATGCGGGTTAAAAAAATGAGGTATAACCGAATCTTAGGTGGGCCACATATCACAATGCAATGCTTACCATTGAAACCTTCTTCTTTCTTATCTTCTTCTTCTTCTTCTTTTCTTCTTCTTTTTTTTAATATATTTTCTAGTATACCACCATCCTTCACATGTGTGTACGCACACATGTGTGATGGATGGGAACCATAGGTGATGTATACAAATGAATCAAACCATTCCTATGAAAAATAAGGACTTACGGGTTTTATTTTGTTTCTAACTTTTAATATATATATATATATGTACTTGTCGATTTAAAGACTTGAAATACCTATTATCTCACTTTTGTACTATAAATCTTAAAACATAAATACCTTCTACTCAGACTATTTATTTCGAGTGAAACTTTACTATAGCTTATTATTTTGTGTATCCTAAAAACGGACTAAGTTTGGGCTTTGATCTCTCAAGATGACCAAGATGCTTATTTAATGGATTCTCACACTTTGTGATCCAAAATAACATTTACACACATCTAATGGAAAAGTTAGCCAATAAATTTGACGTATACCCTACAATATTTTAAATGATCGGTTTATTTAGGCATTTGGATGGCCCATATCAGACTGTGATAGACGATCAATTGATGGTGTAAAATTTAATCAATTGTGTGATGATAATATTAATAATGTATCCATGTTATTGTATGTTCGATTTCACAAACAGATGCGTATAAAGTGATTTTTGGATGTAGTTTATGTTAGAAATGTATACGGTTAAATAGAGGTGGGCATCGAGTCAAGTCGGACTGGATTGGGTCCAACTCGACTTAGTCCGAAATTTTCAATCCACTAGCCCGAACTCGATTCGATCCTGGACCAAGTCTGGGTCCTCTGACTCAATCCAATGTGTTGCACTGCTGGCCGGACACGAACTGAGTTTGACTTGGTTAGGGAAACCGAGTCGGATCGGGTTGGGTTCGGTTTGGATCGAATCTTCTATTTTGAATTATTATTCATTTATTTTTTTGAAAATTTTTAAAAAGTATGATTTTCACCGTTAAAAAATTCGTGGGAGGGCCCACCATAACGTTTATTTTCCATCCAATCTGTTAATAAGGTCACAACAACATGGATGAAGAGGAAAAACAAATTTCATATTGATTCGAAACTTCCGTGACTCCTAAAAGAGTTTCAATGGTAGACATTCAACCCCCCATTGCTTTTTGCAGTGTGGTCCACTTGATCTTTAGATCTGTCTTATTTTTCGGCTTAAGCCTTAAGACGAGCCCACCAAATGGATGGACGGTTTGGATATAACACATACCTCATGATGGGACCCCCAGAACTTGCTGACATGTCACCAGATGGCCTGGTGCGTGGTACACCTGCCAATCCCGCTTCACGTACAAAAGTGGAGAAGGGTTATTAAAACATTTATCATAATTGTTTTTGGGCCCATCGAGGTGTGGTTCACAAATCCAGACCATCCATTATGTGTGTCCCACTTGGATGAGGGGTAAGACCAAGTTTAAGATGCATCCAAATTTTATGCGGACCCCACCAAGTGATTTTATATGTTTTAGGAATGTCTTCATATGATTTTTGATGGTATGGCCCACCTGAGTTCCGTATACGGATGATTTTTGGGATATCCCATAATTTAAAGGGAACCCATAAAATTCACGGTGTTGATGTTCGACATGCATCATGGTGGGGCCCACATAGCTTGACCTTATGGGAAGTTCCCATGAGCTCCACCGCATAGAACCATTTCTCGTCAGAGCTCGGTGCTCGATGCTCAAGGCTCAGTGCTCAATGCACCTTGAGCCATGAGTTGAGAGGATGGGTTGGCTACTCCCCCTACCACCAACCAATGGCTGGTGGTCGGTGCTCCGTGGACCCCACCATGATGTATTTATTTCATCCATGCCGTCCATCTATTTTTCTAGATCATTTTATAGTATTAAACAAAAAATGAAGTATATCCCAAGCTCAAGTGGACAACATTATAGGAAAGAGTGTTGAATGTACATAGTGCGGATCGGATCCCGGATCGAATTGGTCTAGATTGGCCACTCATCTGAACTCGACTCGATGTACTGTTGGATTTGAGTAGGCCTACTCGATCCGACCCGATTGTGGCCTTCGGTTCAAATCGAATCAGGTAGGATCCATCGGATTGGGTCAGATTCTACCCAACTCTATTGTTAAATTCAAGTGGTTGTTCACGAGTGTAAAATACTTAAATTATAGTTTTAATAGTAAGTTAAGCATATTTATAAGTGACGAAGAAGATAAACTGATTCAAAATTTAATTTGATGTGTAAACGAGTGGATATAAAGACTTGGTAGTTACTTTACTTTAATCGGGTAGTCCAAATTCAAAACAAATGGCCAAATATCTATATTTGATGGTGATAGGTTATGTTGACGGTAAGTTTTAATATACAGATAAACATATTAAGGTATTTGATGGTTCATCCTATTAATCAATGGTCAAAAAGTACTTCCTATAATAGAAGAATAAAATTAATGGATCTACAATTGCACAATTGAACAGGTGTTACAATCATTATAGTCAAAACTTATCCACGAGCAATGAAGCGACGTAATAACAATGCCAAGTTAGCCTAATTTTAGGACTAATAATGCACATTTAAGAAAGGTTGACAATTAATTACATGTGTCGGCCATGGAGTACTCTCGCTTGCGTAGTGAACTGAAGATGTGCCTGCAACTAGTAGCCAACTTACAACAAATGACTAAAACCCATGGCGTTTTTTTGATAGGCCCAACTGTTTATAGCCCCAAATAATTATTTCAACGTCAGCAAATATAAGGAGTTGTTAGGAATATCTCTAACTACCATCTAGAAATTCTATAAATAGAAGTAAAATAAAAAAGAACTCTGAGCCCTTGGATTTGACTCATTTTTGGGTTATACCCTAAAACGACCTGAGAAAGATATACGGAGGGCGAGGATAAAACACATACATCATACTGGGGCCCACAGAACTGTCCAGTAGCCACCTCGCTAGGTAGGCAATCCGCGTCCGTCCAACGCCCTCTAGCGCTCGCCACCGCAGGGACGCGGATTTCCTGCTAAAGACTTTAGCAGGAAGTTCCTACGCTGGAAATCTAGATGGGGCCAACTGTGATGTTTTTGAGAAATCGACTCCGTACATACGTTTTGTGAGATAATTTTAGGACATGATTTCAAAAGTTAGAAGGATCCAAGCCTCAAGTGGGCCGCACTAAAGAAAAATGTGGGTAGGGAAATTACTACCGTTGAAACCTCCCTGGGTCGTCAGTGATGTTTAAATGCCATCCATACCGTTCATAACGTCATTCCTATTGGGATGAACTGAAAACACAAATATTAGCCTGATCTAAAACTTCTTTGGCCCCACGAATATTTCAACTGTGTATATTCAATCCTTACGTTTTGGGCCCACTTAAGTATTGGATCTGGCTCAGGTTTTGCCTCACATCTTAAAATGAGCTCAAAAAACGGATGAACGGGGTGGATTTATCACCAACATCACGGTAGGCCCCACCAAGCTCCTAGTGAGGAACTTCCTGCGAAAGGCTTTTGCACGAAATCCGCGTCCCCACCGCAGCAATTTTGCCCTTACTAAATAGCAAATCCAAGAGCCTTATCCAAACTACAGTGGCATCCTCCGAAAATTCTTCAAGCAGGAGGGGCATTTCATTGAGACACCAACAGGCTTTCTATCCAACGGAGATGATCTTTTCCGTACACTTCGTCCTCATCATGATGGGCCACGAGGCCCATGTCTCAAAAGTCATACTGACCGACTGATCCTAACCGTTGGATCCAAACACTAGATTTCTTTCCTAAGTGGACTGTTCAAGCTGTCTCTCAATTGCTCTTATATGCTTATCCAGACCATCTATCTGGTTGTCCAGCCCCATCTACGAACGGCCCACAACCAAAATCCACACCTAGAACACCTGATCCGAACCATCAACACGCACTCGTATTGAAAAGATGTTCTAGCAACCCCGTATGCTGTACGGATTCCATCCTCATCATACGACTGGCAATGCATTTTTTAATGCAGACCGTCAATACCGCAGGCCCCGATATTGGTGGGACCAAAACCACATGATACGAACCGTTTATTCGGTGGGTCCACTTCGTTCATTTGGTGGGCCCGTCATGAACAAACCGATGGTTACCCTTTTCCATGGACCACGAAGCCACCCAGATGGACGGTTCACCTTCATCACAGCCACATTCGAGGTGCTAAGACGCAACATTATACCAATCACGATTCATCGCGACTAACTGGAAAACTCCCCACCCCGCCTGCTAAGCCCGGGTGACGTGCCCCATCCGTACGCAGGCAC
The DNA here is from genome assembly GCF_029962835.1 of Magnolia sinica. NCBI lineage: Eukaryota > Viridiplantae > Streptophyta > Magnoliopsida > Magnoliales > Magnoliaceae > Magnolia > Magnolia sinica. The sequence continues at coordinate 10,109,289 of NC_080583.1, read as the reverse complement.
ACGTGCCAATGTGTCTGGTTATGCGAGACATCCAAGCTTTCCAGCAGGTGGGCCCAATATTTGGATCTTCTGTCCATCGAGACGTTTGGACACCGACCTCCTTTTGGAAGCTTTCCATCAGGCCGTTTCATCCATCAGGTGGGCCACAATAGACAAGCCAAGCAGACGGCGCTTCAGTGGATCCCCATGTGGCCCCACGTGATGTATGTGTCTTATATCCATGCCGTCCATCCATTTAGCCAGCTCATTTTAGCATGTGATCCAAAATGCAGCAGATGAAAACCTCAGGTGGACCACACCACAGGAAACATTCAGATATCTGCTCTATGTCAGATAATGGCATGAGTGGTCCCTTTGACGGAGCAGATTAGGTGGTACCCGGCTAACACTTTAGTGACTGTTGGCCCAACTTGATGTATGTATTTTCTTTAGCTCATATTAAGGCCATGGTCCAAAACTAAAATATATCCAAATCTCAAGTGAACCATGAAACAGTTTTTTTTTTTTTCTTCTCCTTCTGCCATCCAACTTATTGATAAGACGACGCATACTCAAATGAATAGAAAATACAAATATTGGATTTTAGGACAGTGTAAATTCAATTCTTATTGCTTGGTCCACTTAAGATTTGGATTACTTCATATTTTGGATCATATCTTAAAAGAAGCTAAAAAAAATAAATAGTGGAAGGCGTAGATATACAACATATATCAAAATGGACCTCACACCATAACAACACCCCAACGGATACTCGGGTAACACCTTATCCTCTCCTGGGCAAGAGTTCCACGCGCGGAAGCGGATTACGTGCCATGGGATAACCCTTTGAAGTATGTTTTCCTGACTGTGGCCCCACTTGATATTTTTTTTTTATATCCATACCGTTCATCAATGTTTTCGGATTATTTTAGTCCATGGTCCCAAAAATTAAGTATTTCAAAATCTCAATTGGACCACACAGTAGGTACTGAATTTCTACCATTGAAAAAACTTTTGGGGGCAAAAAAGGCCTTAGATCAAGATTATATATATATATATAAACCTTTATTTAGGTCCTAGTGACCTTATCAACGGACTTGATGGCAAATAAACATTACAGTTGTTCTTAAAAGGTTTTTAATGATACGAATTCAATGACCACTCTTTCTCTTAGTATAGTCCATTTGAGATTAGGATCTGATTTATTTTTGGTATCATGTCTTAAAATGGTTTGGAAAAACTGATGGACGGTACGGATATACAAAAGAAACATCAAGATGGGCTCCACGTTCACTTGGAAACACTCACCAACGCGTTACCGCGTAACAAATAATCCGCTCCCTAAATTGTACTAAGAAAATCTCGGTACTCCGTCGCAATTCAGGTTACAGCGTGTGTCGCTGACCACTGGGGACAACGTGCTGAGTGGTCCTTATGATCGGAACCGTCTATGTTGTGGATCCACGCATACGTTCTACTATAAGAAACTTATACTGAGTGGCTGATAGTGACCATCACAAATTAAAGATGATTTTAGAATAACTAAAGGAAGTTTTCAATGGCTTCATGTCAACTTTCAAATCAAAGGGTAGGATCATCTGTGGAGCTTGCTTACGCTAAAATAGCTTATCTTTGATAGTAAAGATACCATGGATCACAGGAACATTTCAGCACGTAGGCCCCAACGAGTGACCACAGACGCTGGATCGTGAGTCGCCAGAGAGGCAAACGGACTCTCTATCTGAGTTCGAAGGATCTTCGCTGGCGTACCTTGCAGATCCGTACGGAGGTTACTTCCGTAAATCTAGAGCCACGTGTACCGAATGATCCACCTGCCAAGGACTCAAAAATCATGAGAATCCAAAAGTCAAGTCGCCAAGACCATGTAAGCCGTTGAGATGAAACGCTCACCGTTAATTTGGCGTAGGGCCCACCGGGGTATTTATATATATGCCATTCCATCCATTCATCTGATGAAGAATTGGAAGGAAGCAGATACGGTGGTGGACCCAATAGGCTACGTGGGGTATATGTTTAATCCATGCTGTCCATCCATTTCGCCGGCTCATTTCAGGGAATGCCTCTTAAAATGAAGCAAATTCAACGTGCAAGTGGACCACACCACAAGAAACAGAATGATTAAATCCCCACCGTTAAAAACTTCTCAGTGTCACAAAAGTAGTTTTTCATTGAATTAGGTCTGTGTAACCTTCCAGGTAGAGTAGCAAAAAACCATTACAGTGGGGAAATGATGATGGGCCCATCCGCTTCATTTTTTAGATCATGGACTAAAATGAGGGGAGCGGATTGAGTGTTACCGGGTAATACCTTAGTGGGTGTAACCCTTACCATGGGCCCACTTTAATGATATGTTGTATATCCATACCGTTCATCTATTTGTCAGCTCAGTATAGGAAGTTTTGCCAAAATTGAAGTAGATCCAAATCTCGGGTGGACCACGCCACAGCCAACAGTGGTTATTGAATGTCCGTCCACCATTAAAAGCTTCATAACGCCCAAAGTAATGCCCACTGTAAGGATTTCTTTCCATCCAACCAGTTGATAAGGTCAACCAGACCTGGATGAAGGGAATCTACAAATATCACATTGATCCAAAACTTTTGTAGCCCACAAAAAATCTTTTAATTATCATTCACAATTGTTTCCAGTTGTGTGGTCTACTTGAGATTTTGATATGATTAATTTTTGAGATCATGTGTTAAAATGATACGTGAAAACGGATGGACCGTGTGGATATACAAAAAAAATCATCATGTTGGGGCCCACGCGGTAAGTGGGCCTCACCGGAGAAGCAACTACTAACAGTGCTACGTTGGCCCGCATGATATATATATGTTTTATCGAATCCGTCCATCTATTTTTAAAGATTATTATAGAGCAAAATCCCAAAAATGAGGAATATAGAAATGTCCAGTAGACCACACTACAAGAAAACAGTGTCGAGTGAATGCCCACCATTAAAAAGTTCCTAAGTCTCACTATAATGTTTATTTGTCATCCAACCTGTTGATCAGGTCACGCACACCTGGATAAAGAGAAAACTCAAATATGATTTTAATCCAAAACTTTTGTGGCCCTTAATAAGTTTTTAATGGTAAGTGTTAAATCACCATTCTTTCCTGTGGTGTGGTCCATGTGAGATTTAGATCTTCCTCATTTTTAGGCTCATGCCATAAAATAGTCTGAAAAAAATGTATAAAAGGCGTAGATAAAATACATACATCATGATGGCCCCCACATAGCACTATCAGTTGCCACCTCACTAATGAACGCTGTCGGTATTCAATCTACTTCCAAAGGAATTACCCAAATGACAGTTTTCCAATATCAGGTGGGCAATTCCACTTGAGTCCCGAGATTTTATCATAATTCTTCTGGGGTGGTCCACCTAACTATTTGAATCAGCCTGTTTTTTTGGGAGGGGAGGCATACTCGATGGACGGCGTGGATTTTACGCGTAATAAGTCGTGTCTCGCACCTTTACATAAAGTGGCACCTGGTAGTTACCGCCTGCAAAATGATTTTTCGTGCCACAAGTCCTAACAGTGGGTCCCACCCAACGAAAACCTCGGATCCCTCCCACGTGTTTCATATCAGCATTTGTCAGGCAGAGCTCCACAAGCGTGTGGGCTAAACAAAACCTTCCCACCACCACCTCCATTGAAAAAACACCCCACAACGTCCATTTGCTAACGCGGCGAACCGAAACCGCCACCTCTCCCTTCCAATTCATAGAGAGAGAGAGAGAGAGAGAGAGAGAGAGAGAGAGAGATGACGGGCCCCGGACGGGCCCACCACCAGCGGCCTAGGGCTCGGCCCCCGGCCCGAGCTAGAGTCCCTCTCAAGCGTCTCTTCCGCGTCGCGTCCATAGCGTGTGGGGTCCAGTTCGGGTGGGCCCTTCAGCTCTCCCTCCTCACCCCCTACGTTCAGGAGCTCGGCATCCCCCACGCGTGGGCCAGCCTCGTCTGGCTCTGCGGCCCGCTCTCCGGCCTCATTGTCCAGCCTCTCGTCGGCCACGTGAGCGACCGCTGCTCGAGCCGATACGGCCGCCGCAGGCCGTTCATCGCGGCTGGCGCTGCGGCGATAGTCGTCGCGGTGCTGATCATCGGATACTCGGCCGACATCGGGTGGTTGCTGGGCGACGGCGTGCGGCGTCCGCGGGCCATCGTCGCCTTCGTCATCGGGTTTTGGCTGCTCGATGTCGCGAATAACGTGATGCAGGGGCCTTGTCGGGCCCTACTCGCAGATCTCACCGGTAACTCTCTCGCTCTTTCCCAATCTTGATTTTGATTTTGATTTTCCTGTAAATGCTGTTAGAGGAATGGAAGAAGCCGTTCATTTCTGGGTAAAATGGGGCCCACTTTTAGTGATCGGAATAGTTCGGTGTCACACATTACAAAAGACTCCTTAATTGGTGAATTTAGTACTGTGAAATGGACGGTTGAAATAGAAGTGCTAATATCAGTTGGACGGTTAGGATTGCTTGATTGATCTGTAGTCGGACCCATTTATGTGCGCTGCAGGCCCACGGACTACAGTTTTGGCTGGTCCTGCAGACTACTGAGCTGGTCCTCCACCGATCACCCCCTCTTTTGTTTTTTTCCTTTTGGGGAGTTATTTGATACTCTGACAACTAATCACGCTTGACACGCAGGCAACCGGAACTTGTACACGTGGCATACATTTACTCAAAATAATCCAACTAATTCGTTTAACCCACTGTTGTTTAGTTACAGCCACATGATCATATTTTAAAAAAAAACAATCTTAACCAGGGATTTGTGGACATTTGCTTGTTGAAATTGGACCGTTGGATGCTTTTCAATTTTTAACCATCTAATCAATGTCTACCTATCCAATAGTCACATGATCAAGCAATCTTTTTTTTTTTTTTCATGACAAATCTGGACTGGGACCCATAATTAAGAGTTAGGACAGTTAAATTTGAAAAATTTGTATCCCATGTATGCTATCTTAAAGTAATTTCTAAGTGCCTGTGTATCATCCATCACACTCTGCCTGAGTATTAAAGTTTTTCACTTTTCTTTTTAGCTGGAGTAAAAAGTCCCCATGATTCTTTTAAATTGCAAAAATGGTCCCAATAAGATGACTTTGCCTTGAAGAATTGTAGAAGCCTTTTGGTTTGTGTTTTAGGATAGTTTGTCAACCTCAGTGGCATTTTGGTGATTTGAAGGAGTTGGTGAGAATAGATCTGTAATGAATGCTTGGATGGTTCCATTGAAGTTGTTAGACATGCCACACGTGCATGGCACACGTGTGATATCTGGGCCGTTCATTTTATGGGAATGACCGTGAACATGCCCCAGACCATAACTCGGGCTGATCCACTCATCAGATGGGGCCACATTTGTATGAGGAAAGTGGACATGTAACCTGGGCCTATACTCAACATACATGTTTCACCCACCTGATGAGTGGACCAATCTAGTTTTTTGGACTGAGACTGAGACCCAACTGTTAAATGGTTCAGATCTTACCCGTCTTCGATCTCCCTGTGCAAATTACTTTAGCATTTCTCTTCAGTAATTCAACCAGGAGGCTTTTTTATCAACCTATGAGATCATAGTTTGTTAGAGGAATTATATATACTTGAGATGAGGACGTGCATAGCATGCCTAGGCCTTTAATTCTTACAAGTGGGGTCCATGGATAAGTGATCCAGACCATGGATCTATTCATTGCCAGGGTTCCTGGGGAAAAAAAAATAATCTCCTTCATAGTATCATCCTAATCCTAAAAATGGTGGCCCATCAGATCAATGGTCATGATCACCTTACCATAGGCCCCACTTGTACAAAGTCTCTGTGGATGCCATCAATGTCCTTAGCTCAAGAATCATATAACTCCTCTTTATTAGGATGGCAGGGGTATTACTTTAGCTTTTTTTGGTGGAGAATCATATCATCCTAGATATATTCTTCAGCCTTTTGGCTCTTCTTTTAATGAAATGTGTTTAATAGGAAAAAAGAAAGAATAATATGATTTTGGACCTGACAATATGCCAAGGGTATGCAAGGTATGATTGGGTTTTTTGTTGGTAAAGATGGGGGCTGTGGGGGCCATGTTTCTTTGGTACAAATTGTTGGACTCAGATTCGGTGGTGGCCCCTCCAGTACCGTGGTTGTACTGGTTGGGGCTGTGGGCCCCACTACGATTTATGCATTAGATCTCTTGATGCTCCACCGCCCTCCCCAAATGCTTCATATTGTGACACATAAGTTTGATCCCTTGATAGTTGGTGGAACTTTGCGCATTTTGGTGGTTCGTGTAAATATGTATCATGATGCTTGTCCTCCACTCATCTGACATTTTCTGTCTATATAAATTTTATTCAAAAGACTAGCAAACCAGACTAATCTAATTTCACCCAATACTTATATGTTTCCATCTTTTTTATTTATATTCTTAATTTTGTAATATATGGTGATACCTACCTATCAAGATAGGAAAAATTATAATCAAGCACCCATATTTAATTATGGTATAATTATAATTATTCAATTATTAATCATGTAATTGCACTTATACCCAGTGTTTTAAATATCGACGATATCGGCCGATATATCGCACAATATTTCTTGTATCTCACTTGTGTGATACGAAACGCCTAAGTAGTGGGATATATCTCACATGTTTGATCCGGTGAGCATTTTTTATACAGGACCGATGCATAAACTAAGTAACATGTGAGATCAAATAATCGAATTAACATATTTAACAAAAAACACAAACATCGCTATATTCATCACAAATATCATGAAATCAAAAGAAAATCATTCATAATCATGACCTAAGCTACCAACATCTAACACAAGATCATTAAATAAAAATAAACTATGATCTAATATATGTATGGACATCCAATTAGTATAGGGTATAGTCTATTTCGAAATAGGAAACCTAATACAACCTAGGGTTAAAATTAGGGTTTGAGTAATTTGAGAAAGTAGGAAAATTGAAAATTTTAAGTTTAGGGTTAGGGTTTGGATTGTGGATGAGTATGAGAAAGTTTGGTTTGGGAGAAGACGAAGATTTGGGATTGGAGAATTAAAAATCTGAAGGAAATACCTGGATTAGGAAGAAAAAAGAAGACAATATGGGAATAGATGGAGACCTTGCACCTCCATTGGTGAAGATTAGCCTCGCACCAATCTTCCTTCCAAATCGTATGAAAGTATCTTCAAATCACATGAAGATGGGAGAAGGTCACACGCCCTCCTTGTTAGGTTTTTTGAAAATAAGAAATTTTAATTTTGGGAAAAGAAGGGTTGTGACTTTGGTGATTGTTAGTATGAACGATGATGTTTCTTGGTAAAGGGAGCATCTTTTGAATTTGAAATGGAGGGATGCCATTGTTGGAAAGACACCACCATTGATGAAAAGGCACCATGGAAGAAGATGTCTTTTCATGAAAAGGGCCTTAAGCATCTTTTGTGATTCTATATAAACCCATCTTTTGGTCAATCCGAATTCATAATTTCCAACAATCTCTTCCATCTTCTTCTTTTTCTTTTCCATTTTTGTTTTTGGATGTTCTTTAGAAAAATACAGTTTTCAGGCGCTAAACTACAAATAATTTTTCAGGCAGTAAATTGCAAACAGTTTTCAGGGGGTAAATTGTAACAGCACAGAAGTCAGGGTTGTATGCTGTAAAAGTGTGTTCGGGGTGCGGTTTTTCGGTTTTGCAGGCCGAAACCCACATTTCTCCGGTCTTGGAGAAGAGACTTATTGTATCCTGGAGGCGGATTTGCTGTAACCCTCTTGCAAATTGGTTTAATCATCAGTAGGGTGCGAATATCGCCTTAAAGACAGCGACATCGTAACGCGCTTTAAGCCTATCTTTAAGTGATTCATTTTCTATTTTCCGCCTCAACTATAACACTCCTCTTTTGATAGATCCAAGAACTTTAAAAAATTACAAAATTCCCTCCGTCTTGTGGACTTTAACGAAAATAGCCCTAGTCTAAATAAAATCAACTAAAACACTCATAATGTGTCCAAATATAAAATAATCAAAAACTAAATCCTAAAATATAATAAATTCTAAAACTGATGTGATCATTGACAATTAACGATCAATGGCCTGATCATGTGATCCATGTGATCCCTTGGCCCGATCGTCGCATCCCTCTGATCCAACGGTCTGGATCACTCCATAAAGGAGCCCACGTGCATCTTCCCAGTGTGGGGTCTTCCAGATGCTCGCACATGCATATGGGGTCTTCAGCACGATCACGGGTACTCGCCTAGCCACAGGGAAATCGGCGTGGCCTTCTTCCTCCTTTGATACGTACATAAGGGTGTACGTGACGTGATGTCCTCCTTATCAAAATTTTTTTATTTTTTATTTTTTATTTTCGATCCTTTTTTTTTTCTGTAAATCATATTAAATCAGTGTCAAATAGTTACAAATTCATGATTTTTCATGTTTTGCACGAAAGAGCATGGATTGGGAGCTTCGATTTTGAGATTTAGAGGAGAAGGACCAAGTTGCAGAAAATTGAAAAAAATTATTTTTTTTCCAATTTCTTACAAATCGGTTGCAATCTTTGTATCCAAACATAAAATCAAACATGTATGTAACCTGATTTAGTGATTTTTCTTTTGCTTTTGAATGCATTGCTTGTGTTTCCACACGTCTTCTTACATTTATAAATTATTATGAATATATTTTGAATATACTTGCATCAATTCAGTTAGACAACCCATAGATTAGGACCTCATACAAAGAAAACCTATTATGTGCACTTGTTTTTTGTAATATTTTGATTTGTAAGTGTGTATTGATGTCTTTTTTAACAATCACTGAAATTTCATTGAAAAATTCGACTAATTTCCAATGTTTCCCCATGTTTCCAACATCAGTGATACATTCCATGACACAACCGATATATCCCATGTGATAACCGATACGTATCTGTATCCCAAGGGTGCGATATGTAACGCAATACCGATATTTCGAACACTGCTTATACCCTAATAATTTTACAACACTTTCTTTTATACACCTAGTCAATGAGTCGACCAAAAAACTTAATCAAATGACCAAAATGCCCTTCTTATTTGAATGCAGCTTTTTGTCTTGGGGGTGAAGTCGTCTTCCAACACATGTTTTACATAGGGCAGAGTAGGCCCAAGCTCTTTGGGGCCAACTGTAGACACCCCACCTAGGCTAGCAACTTGACAAGGCATGGATGATCCTTAGGAACTGAATCTAAACCCCGCACCCTACCTAAAACCGCAGCCATTTCCCCAAACCCTGGCCAAACCCGAGCCATCCCATTACCCCAAATCCCAACTTAACTCAAGACCATCACCTAAGCCGAAGCATACCCAAACCTTCACCTACAATCAATCCATTTTTCGAGCCACTTTCGGGTCACAATCGAGCCAGTTTTGAGTCATTTTTGGGCTAAATATCCAAGACGAGCTTTGGGCCACTCTCGGGGCTCGAAAAAGGCCCACCAGCCAAATCGGGGGAGCTACTATACCCGGGCGGTAATCGGATTACTGCGGGCGGTAATTCGATTACCCACCCCTCTCGAAAAATGTGCGTGGAGCCAGCTGGCTGAGTCTTGGACCAGATCAGTCAGAGGCAGTAATCTGATTACCGCCCCACCTCGACAGATGTGCCCGCAGCTACAGTTGTTGCTCCCCTCAAAAGTCAACTCTGTTAGAACCTATTTGACCTCAAAATTCCTACTATTTACCATCTTACCAAGCTCTTTAGCCTATAAAGAAGTGCCGCATGACATCTTTCTTCTCTCTACCAATCCAAACCTGCCACATCGTCATTTACCCTTGATAAACCCTTGAAGTACATAAAAGTCATCCCAAGGGGTTATAAATACCCCCCTCCTCTCTTCATTTCAACAACAACCCATTACCAAGTAAGCCCCCACCAAGAGAGAGAGAGAGAGAGAGAGAGAGAGAGAGAGAGTACTTGAGTTTTCAAGTTCCCATCTTTTTAGCATCCCTCTAGCCTCCTCCAACCGTCTCTTAGCCTTACAATCTTACTTGGGTCAATCGTTCCCAACCACGGTGCACCCAAACATTTAAGCCATTTCAAGTGCAAGCCAAAGATCATGCAATCATCACTAGCATTCATATTTCATCAATCGATCATTATTTTCCTTCTCAACTCTCCTGCTTCTCTAGATTGCCATTGAATGCATGCTCTGTGACTTGTCAAAACTCTGGATCTTGTTACATCAGAAACTCATGGTAGTCTAATTCTTATACATGTCATTCTAGAATCATTATAAATCTCATTTGTAGACATTCTCTGGATGTATGCTTTGCGGCTTGTCGAAATTTCGGACCCTGCCACATCAGAAATCCGAGTCTGTCTAATCTCATTTTAATGTCATGCATCCTATCATTTCATCCCATAAGATCAGCTTACCACACGGAGTAGAGACCGTACATTCGTATGGGCAGAGAGGGTACCTAACACCTTCCCTCTTTGTAATTGAGGTCCCTTACTCAGAATCCCAAATCGCAGATCAGGAGTCAACTTAAAGCAAAAGAGTCTTCGGATTTTCTAGCTTTACATATTCTTTAGGTTCTAGACGACTGTGGGATTTTGAGATAAGTGGCTAGTGGCGACTCCAAGTCTATTGCATCAACAATCCAAATCAGCCCAATCACCCCTACCATAAACATAAATTAGCTTGAGCGTCGATTTCCTAGCGTTCACACCAACATATTGTATATGTGAAATCCACTCTGTTCACCAGGTAATAACCCTTATGCTCTTTGTAAAAACAAAAGATCAGCTTGATTGAAAAACTAAAATAGGAGACGGCCATGGGAACGACATAAAATTGCGATGAAAAATGAAAAATAAAATCTAAATTCATTGTTGGTGTGATTTTGGGATCGGTATAAATATTATATTGGGGATTACATTCATTGTCATTCATTCACAAGACATTCTCACAACGTTACCGCATTCACACGAGAAACAAGGGCATGATTAGTTGAAAGGCTTTTATTATTATTTGGTTTTTATTGCATTACAGGCTATAAAATTACCTTTCCTTTTAAAAACAATAAAATAACATTCCAGATTGTTGTCTATCACAAACCTTAAATTACATTCTATGGAATAACTTTTGATTCTAAGGTAAAATATAGGAAAAGTTGTGATGCATATATAAAGAAAATAAGGTGATATATAATAGAATGCAAGGAATGCATGAAATGTAAATATGCATGCAAGGCGTGGTTGTCTTTAAACAATTCATGGATCGGCTTTGCAATCATCAATCTGGGCTCTATTTTCTCTTCACATGGTAAGATATCAGGGTGTGAGTACCCTTTTTAGTATAGAATCCATGATAATATGGAATGGATTTGGGATAAGGGAGTATGTGCATTTACGTATGAATCTCCAAGACAGTGATTGAAGTATTTTATCTCTTTTGGAGAACGCATCATTGCATATCAAGGGAATAATGCTTTTGCACTATAATGGATATTTGAAATAACATCATGGATTCCCTACTGGAGAAAGAGAGAATGAATCGTTCTCATATAATGGTGTATATTCAATCACAATCCGAGTAGTCATAGGGCTAAGATTGGAACTCATTCGTGGAAGAGATTTAGAGCGATTAGGGGTTTTAACCCTCTAAAAGATAATACATCCTCAATATAACTAAGTGAGGAACTCTTAAAGTGAATAAAAGAAAGAATTAACTAGCACTTTAATGAAATAATATGCTAAAATGGGGTTTTCGAGGGTCAGACATGGGTTGACATGGCCTTGTCAGAAAATCTGGCAGCATTTGGGCACAAAATTGGCCACTTTGGGCACAAAATTGGCCACCGGAGGGGTTAGCGTGGCCAGCCCTCCAGCTGGTCGGTTGGCGCCATCATATAAACCCTTGAAAGCTCCTCGGGGCCTTAGAATTTTCTAGATTTCACCTAGGATGGACACATTAACTAGAAGTAGAGCTATACATGAGTCGAGTTAACTTGGTCAGCTCGATCGACTCAACTCGACTCAAAAAAGCTTGACTCGCCTCTGCTCGAAATTGGATTCGGATCGAGTCGAGCTGATTTTTGGAGCTTGAAAAATTTTGGAGTTGAGTTCGAGCTTGCCCGAGCTCGACTCGACTCGAACCTCAACTCGAATCGACTCGGATCGAATTGGCTCAATGACTCAGTTATTTTGATATTGATGCTGCTTGCTGAGTGTTTGATGAAATGACTCAATGAAGTGTTGTTTCGGGTGTGTACATTCTTCACAGGATCGGCTATGGGTGAGGAAGAAATGGATTTGAAACAAATCACTACAAAATTTATTTATTGTACATTATAAGATTACCCTCATATCTTGATTTTAATGCCGCTCGACGAGTGTTTGATGAAATACCTTTTAAGTGTTGTTATTGTTTTGCATTCTGTGAGAAATTGAAGATGCACTCTGTGTTTGAGAAAATGTCGTAGAGGCTCAAACTGGCCCAAGTTGTTGACCGAGCCGAGCCGAGCTGAGCCGGCCAGTTAGGCTGGAGGACCGAGTCGAGCTGAGTTCGAGCTGAGGTTAGCTACTGGCCGAGCTGTGCCAAGCTCGACTCGTATACAACTCTAACTAGAAGGGAATTACTTAGGCTAGAAAAGTGAAGTGCCTACAAATGAAAAGGCTAAAGGGTTATTTATAGGTATCTTGGGCCCTCCTGGTGATGTGTTACTAATGCAAGGGCATTTTCACACCGGGCTCGAGTGGGGTGGCTTGCGGGATGCAGGGGCACACTCGGGGTGGGCAGCCCATGTGAGGCGGAATTCAGGTGTGATCATCCAAGATGAAGGGCATAAACAAAAAACAGCCTCGTCCAAAACTTAGGCAGGCCAAAACACATGAATTTAGATGTTTTATTTGCGAGTTCAAAATTGTTCCCATGGGCCCATCGTAGTTATTTTTATTTTTATTTTTATGGGGTTGATCTTTTAGTTGTACGGTGAACATGAGGGATATCAACTAATGGATGGAGTAGATCTCACATATGCAACATGTTGGCCCCAAACATCTTTGGTGCTTTATGCCACATGTAAAACACGTGTTTTAGACTATTTCAGTTCCCCATAAACAGAAGAATGTATGGTTTTAACAAGAAGGGTATTGTGGTTATTTAGATGAAGTTTCTTTTTTGGTTTATTTCAAGGTATTCCAAAATGGTTATGTAATGCGCATTATGTAACAGTTTAACCTCTTTTTCTTTTTCTTTTTAACAGTTGTAACGGTTTAAACCATTACGCGTTAAGAGGTTGTAACAACTGTTAATGGAAAAAAAAAATGCCCCATAATGGCCCCATAACAGTCCCGTAACGGGTACTGTAATGGTTGTAATGGTCCGTTATAGGGCCAAGATAGATTTTTTTTTTTTTGAAAAAAAAAAATCTGTAATGGCCGTTATGTACAGGTAATGGTAACGGCAGTGGCTGTTATGGCTGCCATTAATGTTATGGTATATCTTGGCTATTTGACAAAGTACATAAAAGAAAGTGATATAAAATTATTCCCATGGGTAATTAGATGATTAATAAGTGGATTACTATAGTTATAGTATAAGTACAGTTTTCCCTATCAAATTCAACATGTGTGTTGGCAAGATTATACTAAACCAACCTGTTGAAGGGTCTGAAAAGAGGAGAGGTAGACCTAGAAGTCTTGGAGTGAATTAGTGAGAAGGGATTGCTATTGGGTGGGCCACATGATTGAAACAAAGGATGATTACTTAGTGAAGGATATAGAAATTGAGTTGTCTCTCTTGATGCAAGAAGTGGTCATGCCTGACCTTCCAATGAGTTTTCAAGCTGAATTTTAGTGGGTTTTTGGATGTTGGCTAGGGGCTCACATGTGTGGGTAGTGCGCTTAAAAATGCCACTAGCAAGTTAGTCAGGCCTTCTCGCAACCCATCAGGTCATGCTCAGTCCCAAAAGCAGCCGCTCGGGCTTTTAGAGAGGGTCTGCATAGCCTTTCTAGATCTTCATTGGACTAGACAATCGTTGGTGGCAGCTTTCAGAAATTAACCGTGGCATCTGAGAATAGAAATCACCTTTGTGCTCTCTCTTAGAATAGAAAAAGAATAAAAATCACCTAAGTACGTTTCTCTCCGTATAAAGTGACACCTTTGTGCTCTCTCTAAGAAAACATCTAAAGAATCAAAAAGAGGAAACAAATACTATTCCGTGAGGGGCCAAATTGTACTGATATTGTTCATATGTATATCCCATTGTGGATGTGAGATATGTTGTGTTTTTCTAAGAAAAAGAAATTTCAAAATAAAATATTTTATTTTTATAAAGTAAATATATTATATATGGAAACTTTCTCGAAAAATACTCATATGGATAAGTGGTAAGTGAAGTTTTTGCCATAAAAAAAACTTACGCTCAAATCTTTACAAGGATAGTGTGAAGCCCCGTCTGCGCATGCATGCACGTGGCGTGGTATGGCTACTTTGTCACCTTATTAGTGCGCTTCACACTTCACAAAGTGCACATCGTCACAAGAAGCCTAAAGAGTCTTATCTTTTTGGCACTTGGTTTAGACCCATCTAAGCCATGGTGCAATTAGATGAATCAAAGTCTAGCCATGGGTTTGACCACTGATGTGTATAGTTCTAGTCATAATGTTGGTTGGGTGTGCCTAACATATGTTATATACGTGGCATGGGTGAAACATGTCATACACGTAGTGGTGGTTGGGTTGACTAGGATCTAGGTGGTAGTTACATATTGTGTAGTTGTTTCTATCCTATAGAGATAGAAATAACTACCACAAGAAAGGATATGTCCATTATAGCAAAATAGTTGAAAGGGTGTGTGGATGTCCTGAAGAGGCAAAATAGTCTCTCTAGGAAGGACTACATGTCCCTACAGGTTTAACGTATCTTGGACATAACAGCCCGGAGATACAACAACATTCCTAGATCAAGCAATCCATAGCTTAGTACCCTCATCTTTGCCCTCTTTCACTTCTCTTAAGTTCTTTTGTTGAGGCGTATCGGTGACAACAATTGGAGATATGTTCAACACTTAGAGGTGCAAATCTTCATGTTGAATTTTGGATCTGTGAGTTCATTGTATCCTGAAGACAATTTGTCATCTCCATTCTTTTGCACTTGCTGGAATATCTAGAAAAAAGGCAACCAATTGTCTCAAGATATTGACTATTTAAGTCAACATTTGAACCCACAAGTCTATTTATTTTCATCTTATTTTCTTCATTTGCTCCATTGTGTACTACTTCTTTCAAGAAGATACCTGTGAAATCTCCACTATCGAACAATCCTAACCCGTCCAATTTGGCTTTCATTAAATCTGAATTGTTTGGTTGTAATTGTACATTTTCTTCATTGGATGGCTAGGTTCATCTGATTAGGGAACATACTGAGACAGTCCATCCAATTATAAGGCCACTAGATGAATGGATTAGACTACTGCCAAAAGGTGGGCCCACCTGTACCATTGCCATGTCAAACAAACAATGTTCTTTTCTCCAAACTGAACATCATATAATACCTCATCAAAACCATTCACCAACATTTTTTTGACTCATAAATTTTTTCTCATTTCAGGGAAGGATCATCGAAGGACTCGCATAGCAAATGCATATTTTTCACTTTTCATGGCTCTGGGTAACATCCTTGGCTTTGCAACCGGGTCCTACAGTGGTTGGCATGCCATATTCCCCTTCACCACCACCTCCTCTTGTAGTATTAACTGTGCCAATCTCAAGTCTGCCTTCCTTCTCGATATTGTCCTTCTGGTCATCACTACGTTTGTAAGCATCTCGGCAGTCCAAGAACAGCCTCTAAATACTCGCAACACACCTGAATGCTCAGAAGAACCGCAACTGCAGTTGGATCACAGTCAAGAAGCTTTCCTCTGGGAATTGTTGGGAAGTTTCAGGTACCTCTCATTGCCAATCTGGATAGTTCTCATCGTTACTGCATTGACATGGATCGGATGGTTCCCATTTCTTCTCTTTGATACTGATTGGATGGGACGCGAGATTTACCGAGGCAAGCCGGGCGAAGGGCAGAACTATCACACAGGAGTAAGAATGGGAGCATTTGGGCTTATGTTGAATTCTGTTATGCTTGGTTTGACGTCACTGGGAATTGAGAAAATGTGTCGGAAGTGGGGAGCTGGTTTGGTGTGGGGCGTTTCGAACATTCTCATGTCAATTTGCTTTGTAACAATGCTCATAATATCCGCGATTGCGAGTAACATGGATTTTTCAAACGATGGTCTTCCTCCTGATGGAATTGTAATTGCTGCCCTTGTCGTTTTTGCAGTTCTTGGAGTGCCATTGGCAGTAAGTTATCTCTGTTCTCTTTGTGCTTCTCTTTGTAATGGACTTCCATTTTCTGTAGCTATGTTCATCTCTATTCCACTGTTTGACTTCCAATGTTTTTAATATTTCTTGCAGATTACTTACACAGTTCCTTATGCTATGATTTCTACTTACACGGAATCTTTAGGGCTTGGCCAAGGTGTGCATCTCTTGGACACATTTTAAGATCTATGCTGATTGCACATGCTTTTGATACTACCTTAACATGCACAAGTTTCCATAGGGATGTGGCAGATGTGTATAAGATCTGGTTGTTTTTCTGTGGGCCCCACCATGAACTGAGCATGACGTCGAAATCACCGGTTGGATGATCCTAATTGTTTGATTTGAGGAAAAAGGGCGTCACAGACTCACAGCCCCCTTTTGGGCCCTCTTCCAATTGAGTGGTTAGGATCATCTGGTTGGCCTGGTTTTTCTGGAACATGGACAGTTGGTGGGGCCTGAGGATGAACGGTGTGGATCTTGGGCATGTCCGCTCCATGTCCCATGGCGTTCCTTTCATTTTAGTTTTTGTTTGTTGATGCCATCTTTTGTCTTAAGTATGGTTGAGAGGCTAGTTATCTGGATTGCAGGATTGTCAATGGGAGTTTTGAATTTGGCAATTGTGATCCCTCAGGTAGGATCTTCTTCGTCCTCTCTTATTTGTAAGCATGCTGCCTGTTTCGAAAACCCAATCTACGTGACATTCACATGGTTTTGAGACTCAGCAACTCAGAACGACTCGTTCAGTCCTAAGTTAAGTCAGGATAGGCTGAGTCGGGCTGAGCCACATCAGATATTCAATGCTGACTCTTAGTGCGAAACCAAGTCCAAATTGACTCGGACAGGCAGTCAATCCTTGAACATACCCCACTTCCTGTTTCTGCCTTTCTGGTAACTAAAGATCTAGAGAGGATAGAAAAAGAGACATGTATAATGCTTGGCCAATCCTTTGTTTGGCCCAACAAATTGTCCATGCCGGCCTACCAGCCCGCCATCCGGTGTTCAAAATCATTTTCATGCGGGCCCCACAGTGGATGTGAGATACCCCCAGGCCTCAGCTGTCTCCCTCATCTGATGATCCTAACCATCTGTTTTCACCCTATTAAATGTGGACCCTATTTTGCGAGTGTCCATTTTCATCGCATGGCTAGGATTATCTGGTGTGGGAGATATTTGGGTGGGACTGCCAGATCAACAGCTTAGGCTACTGGAACATGAGTCCTATTCAGACCATTGCTAGGTTGAACAAGAGGAAGTGGTTTCTCTCAATCCAGTAACGTGCATGGGGAATGATCACATACGTATGAACATATGGTAATTTATATGGTAATTACCACATGTTCAAGCTGTGTGGGGTCCACCATATGTGCATGTTGAATCCAAATCATGCATCTTGTACAAATCCTTGTGTTTACTATATACATCCCAAGAATCATCCTTGGACAGACTGCAGGCAGCAATGTGAAATCATGCCTAAAACCTATATATTCACTTTCTATTGCCTGCCTAGTTTCTGGAATGGCATGACTTTTGGTGTGTCCCTTCATCCTGATGGGTGCACCTGATGAATGGGTAGGATGACATATACACAACATGGTGGACCCCAAATTCCATATGGAAGTTTCATGGGCATTCCCTCCCCCCCCCCCCCCGCCGCCAATGTCCCCTGCTGTTCCCTTCGTTTTGGGCTGGATTTTGGGATCTAGGACTAGATGGGGTGCGTGTGCATCTAATGGAAAGGTTGGTGGCACTCACACATCACCATGAGCCCCACACGCAATAGTTCTAATGGTTTAGATTTTATGGTGGTTTCATTTGTGGTTTGTGATCAGATGATAGTGTCTCTGGGAAGTGGCCCATGGGATCAGCTGTTTGGGGGTGGGAATTCACCAGCATTTTCTGTAGCAGCAGTTGCAGCCTTTGCCAGTGGACTTGTAGCCATCCTAGCTCTTCCGCGACGGCAAGCTGACAAGCCTAGGACCCACCATTAAGGTATGGTATATGGATCTATATATTGCAGAGGTCCGCTAGCCTAGTGCACACCATCTCCACACTCATCTTACATGCAGCGTACGTGCAAAACAAAAATGCATGTGGGACATCTGAACCATGTAAGCAATGGAAAAAAGAACTCTCCAATGGTCCACATTCAATGCACCTGTGTGGCCCGTCTGATGAGTGGATTAGCCTGATCTTTGCCCCAGGTCAGCTGCATGGTGGGGCACACCTTGTGCACACCCCAGATGCAAGACACGCACACCATTTTTGCACACGTGCTGCGTGTGAGGCTAGCAAATCTTTATATGTATTCTTTCAATTAAGTAGCTATTTTTTTGAGAGAGAGATACGTAGCTATTCATCAACATTCGTAGAGAAAAAGCAGATGCAGAGAATTTTTAAGTAGTTATCCATTAGCTTAATAAAGATGGTCCTTTTTCATGCTCTACTCAATCAGAAATCCCGAACTTGGAGAGATTTTCATGTCCGACAAGTGGGACCAATTGATCGGTGATCCACACCATTGTCTGGTGGTCCCCACCATGGATAGACTCTGCGAAAATCACCTTGATGGGACCAAGGGAACCTTTGACTTGTGTCAAAATAAATGAACATTTCAGAAGAGATACAGCAACAAGTTCCACATTCAACTGAAAAAGGCCCCAGTTTTGGTTGCTAGGATCTTCCAATCTGTGAGAGTTTTGATCTCAAGCTGCAACTGATGAATGGTGAGCTTGAGGCAAACTGCTTGAATGCCAATCAAGCCTTGATATTGGAACCCATCTGCGGGGAATCTCTCACCTACAAGTCCACGGTTTGCTGAAGTCTTACCTGTTCCATGTCCAGGGACATCCTTATTAGTACATGGTTTTTGTCCAATTTTCTAATTTAGGCTGCGTTTGGATGTACAGGCAAATTGGATTGGGAACAGTCAATTGAACAAAATTTCAAATTGCTAGATTGCATGATATTCTTGGTAAGGAAGACACTTGAGACTTCAAAATGCAATTGCATCCCTTTCGAGTAGAATCTGAAAGCAAAATAACTGCAATTTGGAGTGTGAACCCTGAATCTTGATGCCGAGGAAGGTAGCTTCAACTGGTTCATTACCACTTGATTACACTTGTAACTGCAATTCAATTTGAAACTGCATCCAAATGCTCTAGGGAACAACTGCAATTCAATTTGAAAGTGCATCCAAATGCTCTAGAGAACAACCGCAATTCATTTTGAAAGTGCATCCAAATGCTCTAGGCAACGAAGTCCATGTTCTACTCATTGGTTTACATAGGGAATGCAATCTCATTGCGTGCCAACGGTGTTCCTCATGCACTGTTAAGGCCTATGAGATCATTAGCGTCGAACCATGGTCCCCACATGTATTCAATTTTGTGCCAGGCTGACAAGATCAACGGTGTCGAACCGCTGTCACCATATAAGTTGAATTTTACGCCTCATGGTCATAGAGTTATATGTATGTATGTATTTCTTAGATTATTTGTATAGAGACAAACCAAAACGTGGACATGGAAAGCCTTGTGAAATCCTTCAGTAATGGATAAATATGGAATTCTATAATTTGGTTTTTAAGTGC
Organism: Magnolia sinica; assembly: GCF_029962835.1. NCBI lineage: Eukaryota > Viridiplantae > Streptophyta > Magnoliopsida > Magnoliales > Magnoliaceae > Magnolia > Magnolia sinica. The sequence continues at coordinate 10,089,325 of NC_080583.1, read as the reverse complement.
AGTGTTAGTCTAGAATTCGGCCACATGGTGCATGTGTATTTTGCTAGTGTGCTATAACCAATTGCGGTCTGATTCAAACCAAATGCCTCAAACTCTTGGTGTCGAGATATAGTGGTGGAATTAAATGGTGGTAAACTGATTGTCTATTCTCTCAATTGTTGAGTATGCTTATCGTGTGATTTGCAGAGGTTGGGATATTCATCTAATGATTTCTTTTTTATCTTGGGAATCAAGGACTTTCGAAGATGCAACAAATGTTAGGGGATATTCCTCACATGTCAAGTGTGCTTATCAGGCGATTCGCGGAGGTTAGGGATATTCCTCTAATGGGTTCTTTTTTATCTTGGGAATCAAGAACTTTCGAAGATGCAACAAGTGTTTGGTTGAACGGAAATTAATGATGGAAATGTAAAATAAAATGTACCATTAATACGGATCATTGTCCTAGCTGAGAGTAGCAGAGTGCTTAACCGAGTAGCGCACTGATGAGCGAAGGATGGGCAATTGTAAAATTACAATTGTCGACCCAACATATAAGTGTAGGTGAACGATTCTTAAGACTGCATTATTCCTTCATATCTAGCATACATGCGCAGATGAAATAAAACTACAACTATTGATTACGATTAAGTCAGTCCGGTGTAGATCGAAGACGGATTAAACTACTCCTAAAATTTAGGGGTTCCATACTTATGAGCGGTGGATGTGATAAGTCTCTCGGAGGACCGGATAAACAATGTTGCATTGGAGTTGAGTTGTATGAGTTTGATTTGATTGATTGATTATTCCTTGTTCACTTCGTACTCTCATTTGTTATTTATAGACTTTCTAGCGATGTCTTGAGAATAACCGCTGCTTATGTGATGATACTATATTGTCAGCTGTAAAGTGGCGATTGTCTTTACTCATTAATGTTCGTCCTTCTTCAAATGTGTCCTTATCGGGATAGTTGGTTAACGATTATACATCGATACTGACGTAATCCTAATGGTTACTTGTTCTTATCCTCAACCTACTCAAGTGGCACAACTCTCTGGAGACTTCATCTGTAAAGTAGCAAATGTGTTCTTATTAGGATAGTTATCGATTATGCTTCGATGTTGACGTAGTGCTGATGATTACTTTTTCTTATTCTCAGTCTACTCAAGCAACACGACTCTCCGAAGATTTAGTCATTAATGAAATGTCCTTCGTATAATTAGCACACTTCTTGAAAATTTTATGCATGCCACATGGCTATATCTATTTCGTCGAATTTGAGGTTGCCAGATCTTGTCCAAACATGTAATTTTACGTAGAAATATAAAAAGGTCAATGATAAAAAAAAAAAGAAGCTAGTTCTCTGCGTACTCTTGTAAAATTAAAGTTAGATATTTGAGTTTTTTTATATTTATTGAATTCATTTTTTTTTTTTTGGATTCATTAGAAATTAAAATCAAATTCCACGGCTATTTTTCCATACCAAACCCGTCCAACTCTATTTCCATGGAAATCACATATATTTCCAGATTATGAAAGGAAAACACTCCCATGAAAATACAAATGGGATGGCAAATTAGCAATAGAAAATGTAGCCGAATGAATCCCTGTCCCCATATGTGGCATGACAGAGATCAGACTCTTCATCTGGTGTGCCCCAGTGCATCACGATCTAAAAATAAACCCCGTGGGGCCCACACGTACATGAGAAAAATGGACAGTAATAGAAAGTTGATCAACAGTCCAAATTTAACACGCGTGTAACCTACCTGATAAGCAGATTGGTCTGATTTTGTGCCGCAGAGGTTTGAGATGGCCCATCTGATGAAAGGGTGATCTCACATGCAATAAATTTCCAACAGCTGATCAACCCTCATCTCTAGGCTTAGTACAGTATATCTGGCTTTCGGTTGTGTGACGAGTGGGTACAACCTATGGTAATCCTGACCGCTTATCTCTTCATCTATTCATTCTTGAAGGATCGCCCAGATTGGATGATACTATATCTTTTCAGTTAACTTTAAATCGTTGCTGTATCTCTTCTTAACCGTCCATTTATGGGCCACAAATCAAAACGGTAGGATCGCTCTAGTGAGGAGAATTTTGAAGCATGGTCCATCCAAAGTGGGATGTAACAAATCAACGGTCTGGATTACCAAATCATCTTCCCCATCTGTCATAGCTAAAAGCTCCAGGGACTGCGCGAAGCGAGCGAAGACTAGGTAGTCAGTCACGCACCTCTATATATAACAGGAGCGTTTGTGCTACCGGTATATCTGAACCGTCCATCTGATGATCCTGACAGTTGAATGCAATAAGGCATGGCCAACAGCCCACAATCCATATAGAGCACCCAAAGGTCCATTTATGGAACGACCAGCAACGTCCGATAAGGAGACGCCTACTAGGTGAATGGTCCTTGTCATTTTGAAAGGTCTGCTATTAATTGTTCTGATTGCTAGATGAGGCCCACCAAGTGTCTGTTCCTGAACAAGCAATGTGGGGTCCACCTTCCAAAAATGGTAGGGGCATCTTGGGATAAACGGTTTAAATACTTCACACAGCTCATACATGCCATGTTTTTTACTTGATCCCAACCGTCCATATGTCGGGAACTATCCAATCCTGACCATCTGAAATCAGAACTGCACACCTGACGGTCAAACAGACCGTTGCCATTCACTTTTGGAAACATGAACGGTTTTAATCTTGTCCATTATGCTACGTGTGCAGACTAGGGGGGACGAAAATGTGGTACCTCCAGGGCATCGGATACTCTTCCTATGCTTGGAAAATCAAACGGTTAGGATTACACGACCAGTGTGATTCGCAGGCTGTACTCCATCCTAAGCGGGATCAACGGTTTGGACGGTTCGGATTGGCTTTCACGCATACAATATATGCAGCTAATGAGTTGCCACAATGCGTTTTAATAAATGCACACTCTACTGTAGCATAGCGGACCAGAATCCTGTACCACACCTATTGTAGCAAGAGCGTGCAACGCAAGATCTCTATAGGCCCACTGTAATGTCTGTATGAAATCCACTCCGTCCATCAGTTGCAAAGCCTCATTTTATTACTTTATGCCAATACTCACGCTGATCTAAACTTAGGTGGGCCACATTACGGGGAACAGAAGGGAAGAAAAGGCTTACCATGGAAACCTTCCTGGGGCCCACCGTGTTGTTTTTGTACCATCATATCCGTTCATCAGGTGATCCCAATTAGGATAAGGATATATACCATTGATCAGCTTGATCCAAGTTCGGTCCGTAACACCGTGTGAATGTAGAGGTTTATGTATGATTTTACATTGTTCCCTTTGTGTGGCCCACCTACATTTGATATCTATCTGATTTTTTGTTATGTACATTGAACATGGGGGATCAACTGATGGACGAGTGGATTTAACACGTGCATAACGATGGGCCCCACAGAGCTTGGGTGTTTTACACACGTCCTACAGCAGTTGTAGAGGACTCCAGAGTGGGGTCTTCTCCAAATCACGAGCGCCAGCTTGTCGAGTAAGGTCCTACCCACTCCGCGTTGGAATTCATCCATCCACGCTAAGTAAGTGCTATGGTGATTCGCACAAAGTGACGCTCGTGCGAGAGATCGGACCACTCATCGGGTTTCCATACATTGAATATATCTGGGCCATAAGGATGGACTAGCCATCAGATGGTGACACGTGTACAAGTAGAGAAACAACGGTAAGAGAAATTTTAACCGACGGCGCCTATTCAACGTCCAATCATAGTCTAATTGATAACCACACCAACCAAATTTCGTGCCAGGCTATTTACACGATGGGTCCACCTGATAAGCGGCCTAGATGTCTCACACGTGCGAATTACCACGTGTGAAGATACTCGCATCTTCATTCTCTCCCGCGCGAATCGCCTCAGTATTGCTCAAGATTCCAAAATGCCGACTTTTTCCCTTCTTCCCGTTCCGTCTCTCTCTCTCTCTGCAAAAACCCTTCCCTCCTGAAATAAACAAAAAAACCCCTTCTTTTTTCTTCCGTACAAAAACCCCCTCCATTTCTTTTCCCGTACCGAAAGACCCCTCCTTCCCTCTCCAACGCAAACTCCCTTCAAAACCCAACGAAACAATTTTAAATAATATAAAAAATAGAAAATGTCGGTGGGCCCCACCCTCGAGCTCCGTCAACTGGGCCACACCGGCCTCAGCCTCAGCTGCATCGGCTTCGGGGCGTCTCCGCTCGGCAATGTCTTCGGCCATGTCTCCGAGCCGGACGCCATCGCGTCCGTCCATCTCGCCTTCCGCCTCGGCATCAACTTCTTCGACACTTCACCGTAAAAATTAAAAAAAAAAACCCTGAAATTGAGCTACCCCGATTCATTTCCTAATTTTCCTGATTTTTCCTGAATTTTTATTTTTATTTTCAGATATTATGGTGGGACTGTCTCGGAGACGGTGCTGGGGAAGGCCCTTCGATCTCTCGGGGCGCCGAGGGAGAAGTTCATCGTGTCGACGAAGTGTGGACGGTACACCGACGGCTTCGATTTCAGCGCGGACAGAGTCACGAAGAGCATCGATGAGAGCTTGGAGAGGTTGGGGCTTGATTATGTGGATATCTTGCAGTGCCATGATATTGAATTTGGGGATCTTGATCAGGTCTCCTCTTCTTTTTTTTCTTTTTCTTTTTAATTTTGAATTTTGACTGTTTGGTATAATATTCTTGGTTTATTATTATTATTATTATTATTATTATTATTATTATTATTATTATTATTTTGTATGATGATCGTCCCCAATTTTCACATCCATTGTAATGTGGGGCCCACTATGGATGGGGCATGGTTAAAAGGAATGGAATGGATTCAGGGACCATGGCTGTGCCAACCGATCGTTAGCTTGACGTGGCGTTTGCAATGTGACTCACCCATAGTTGGACCCCACAAGCTGGATGGTTCTGATTATTTGCATTCATGAATGAATTAAATGTATGGTTGGCGACTTGGTGTTGGATGGGTTGGAAAGATATTGCATTGCACCATCCACTCAGAGGGCCGCAATATGGATGATGATTGCATGTAGAGGACAATTCTAACCATCTGAATGGACTTTGACCTGTTGAATCTGAACCATTGTGGGCTTATTGGTTGGGATTGCCTGGCCGCATTGTATGAACAGCTGTGGTTGCTGCACATTGCCCGCATTAGTAAATCAAAGTCTTCAGGGAAAAGGCGAATTTGATCCAAAAAACAGATGAGATTCCAACCACTCATCAGGTGGGGGACTGGTGTAGAGGGTCTATAGCTCAAAATGCACACAAATAAAATAAGAAAAAATAAATAAATCCTAAATGTCTGATCCTTGACCTACAAAAATAGATGCTAAAAGATCAAAATAACTAAGGTGGTAGATGAATATGAAACTTTCCATGTGTGTTTTTTTTTTATAAAAATAAATACACTATGGACCATCCATGTTCCAGTTGGATGGCTATGATGACCCACCGATCCTCCAAGTAGATGGGTATATGTGATTTTTAATCTATAGACCATTTGCCATGTGGTCCACCTTATGAGTGTTCTCAAATTTTTTGATGCAAGATGGATGAGAAAAGAAAAGAGAAGGATGGATTTTTGCACAACCTATGCAATTCAAAATGATTTTTTAGGGTTCTCCTCATACAAGAGAATGTTTTCTCCCTAACCTCACGCTTCTTCAACTCTTTCATACATACAGCCTTAGAGGTCTTTGTACCAGCCTACATACAAAGGATAAAGATCTAAAAAAATCTTTCAAATCTAAACTTCACCAATCTAGATCTAAATCATCTCTTAAATCTTGACATTTAGATTTCAAATCCAGAAAGGAAATAACTACTACTAAAAGATTCTAAATCTTAAAAGATCTTCCCAAAATAAGCAAAATATCCTGAGTAGCATGAGCTGTTTTACATCCAGACCCACAATTACAGAGGGTCCATCTAATGGTGATGGGTGTCTCAGATGCATTTGCAATTTATTTGTTTATTTATTTATTTATTATTATTACTATTATTACTATTATTTGTGTTCATCTGCTTGCTTAGTGCCATTTTAAGCATATTGAACCTAGATTGGGCTGTGAAAGCTCAATATACGAGTTTGCTTATTCAAGTTTGCTTAATTCTGTAATTTCTTATTTATAAATTGAGGTATTGTTCAATGCTTAGGCCAAGATTTTGTACAGTATGTTCAGGTTTTGAATTTGTACAAGTGGGGTCCATGGTTCAATGATCCAAATCCATTGATATTATGGGGCTTGCCCTTGATGGCCCATGCACCAAAAAATTCCCAGATGAGAATATCCTAGCTGTAGAATATTTGGCCCTTTTCAAGCTGTTTCTATATTTTCTTTCTTAACTGTGTATTTGTTGGGCCACCTATGTAAGGGTTATGATTTGTCCATGTTAAGGCCGAAATGTTATTGTACAACATTCGCCCTGAGCATTGTATGATTCCCCTTGAAACATGTGTTTTTTTTTTTTTAAATCCTTTCTACTGAAGTGGTGAGATTGGAAATGGTTCGGATGTTCTAACAGATTGTAAATGAGACAATTCCTGCACTTCAAAAGCTGAAGGAGGCTGGAAAGATCCGATTCATCGGTATTACTGGTCTTCCTTTGGGAATTTTCACTTACGTGCTTGATCGAGTGCCACCCGGATCAGTTGATGTGATCCTGTCATATTGCCATTACGGCATCAACGACTCGACCTTAGAAGATCTTCTCCCTTACTTGAAGAGCAAGGGTGCGGGTGTCATCAGTGCTTCTCCGCTCTCGATGGGTCTTCTCACAGAGAATGGTCCACCAGAATGGCATCCGGCATCACAAGAACTCAAGGTGATTGTTCTTTCAGTTGAGGTTGAAGACAATACGTCTGAACATATTGTTATATGATATGTCGGAAATATAGCCGTTGGATATAGGTCATGTTTCAATGATCCAAACCGTTCATATGTTGGGCCTCTCAAAATGGAATATTTCAAATCTTTGATCATTTATCTCTCATCCTTTGGATATGACCGTCTCCGTAACTGTTTCTTTGTGGGCTATTGATTGAAAGTTTAGGATCGCAATCTTGAAATTATGAATGCAGACAGTTATATACCTTGTCAAATCAACAGTTTGGATTGCCGAAAGTGACCAGATCCATTAGCTATTGTGTCGATGTATCCCGTAATAGTACGTCAGGACGTGTAGCAAACTTCCTTTTAGTATTATGCTACCCCAGTTCCTTTTTTTTTTGCCAGCTCATATTCCTGTATTTTTATTTACGAAAGATATGGAGATCTGAGTCTTGCTAATCCCACATGCATGTATTACCAAGCCTTCTACATGCCGGAACGCATGCCAACATTGCGTACCATGTGTACGTGAGATTCCTTGGTCAGGAAATCAGGCCAGCTCACTCGTCAAAAAAGAAAAAAAAAAGGGTAAAAAAAAATCATGCCAGGCCATTCACTTGTCAGGTGGGAAACAGTGTACAAAAACAAATTAACAACCAAAACTACTTGTCCAAGCCATCCATTTGCTTTGTATGCTGTGGAGCATCTGCATGGTGGGGGCCACATGAGGGACCGCTTGGATGTTATTGGCACATGTGCTGGCATGCAGGGGAAGCTAGGTCATGCACTCACATCCCATTAGCAAACGTGTGGAGATCTTTGTTATTGAAATCATCTTTTACCATTTGAAAGCATATGGCATATGCTGCAGATTAATGGGTGAATAGTAAAAGAAATTCATGAATGATGGACATGAGGAGTATGAAGTTTAGTTGGGTCCTAATAGAACTCAAATATGGCCTTCTAGAACTTGACTATCAAAAAGAGGATGATATGTGAGGAATCATATGGTCCGTGTCTAAGGATCTGCATAGAGTCCTCAGGTTCTCACTTCCCAGGTTGCACCAGTACAACCCACTGTTCAATTGTCCAGACCATTGATTTGATGGCCCTACCTATGCCCCAAAAATCTCCACAATGGGACAACAACCATCAAAATCCTAACTGTTTCTTTCCCTATGACTAGACTCTTAAGGAAAAAATAAATAAAATGCAGCAACAATCCAAATTCAATTGAAAAGAAGTGGAAGATTGGATGCTAGGATCTTCCAGTGTATGAGTTGTTGGGTCTATGGACGTAATTTAGATGGATCAAAATGAAAGTAAGGAAAAGAAAGAACACATTCCTTTGTACTCAATAGACCCTTTAATAGATTTCCCTGGCAGAAGTTCCCCTACAGAGGATAGGTGGTTCACTTGAGGAGAATCTTTCTATAATCAGACTTGAATTATGTTGTGCATGAACAGGCTTGGTAAAATCCAGTAGAGACATGGTCAATCTACAGTGAGGCCCATCTAATCAATTGTCTGGATCCTGTCGCCATAGGCTCCACTTGCGCAAATTGAGGAGCCAATGATAGTATGCATACCTTGTTTTAAAAAAGAAGAAGAGAGGATAGCATACATACTCTCAGTTTGGGAATCACGCGTTCCTCTCATGTGGTAATCTTTATTTTCATAAGATCCGTTCCACTCAATCTGGACTGCCCAGGAGGTCCAACCTACGAGTCATGGGCCACAATGCAAAAATCATCATTATCATCACATCATCATCTATACCTTACACTAACTGTTTGGGGTCAGCTATTTCAATCCTGTTCCGCAGGCTAAACCAAGGACCATATCCTCAGTCTTTTCTTATTGCCTCCACCCACCTCCTTTCAAGCCTTCCACTTGCCCATTTAGAGCCATTAACTTGAACTAACTCACTCCTAACCAGTGCAATTTTTTTTTTTTTAATCTTTGTTGCACATAGCCAAACCATTCAAGTCAACTTCCCTCATCTTATTATGTGTTGGTTTTACTCTCCAAGTTCCCTCAAATGGACAAAATAAAGCTATCCATGCAAATTTTGGTTTTGCCATTTTTTTTGTAGCCATTCATTTTCAAATCCATGGATGGAATGATTATGACCCACTAATCAAGGTGATTCTTTAGAAAAATAGACAATCCATAGTGGGGCCCCCAAATAGATAGTTCAAGTTGTTGATTTGACCTATTTTCTGTGAACAATCTTCACCATCAATTGTATAGGCTATTGATTAGATGGTTAGAATTGTCCAATCAGTTTTTTTCTTTTGGCCTGGTGGCTCATGAAAAGTGATCCAGACCTAATGGACGTGCCAAATCTCAATTGATTGGACTCTCCATTCGTCCTTATGCAGCTAGTAGCACTGTAACCTGTATTGCTCCGGCAGCTCTAAATCATTTCTCTTTCTTAAAAATGCTTCAGAATATTTGATTAAAATTTTCAGGTGGATTTATTATTGACACGGACCCGGCAAGTCCAAGGTTTTCATTTTTCAAAAATTTCTTATTTTATTGTCCAGCATAATACTAACCTTTCAGACTCGAACTCTACCTTGTGTACTCTTCACAGTCTGCATGCCGAGCTGCAGCCGCTCATTGTAAAGAGAAGGGGAAGAATATTTCAAAGATAGCCTTGCAATACAGCTTGGCAAATAAAGAAATTTCATCTGTGCTTGTTGGCATGAACTCTATAAGACAGGTTATTTTTCTAATCATCTTTTAATGGTCATTTGTTCCTTTATTTCTTTCTTTCTTTCTTGGGTTTTTACATCTTTCTCTCATGGTTTCTGACAATCTTAAATACTTTGATGTGGTTTCTGCTATTTTTAAATTTCCCCCTAACATATGCTGACAATCTTAAATACCTCCCTAAACTAACGATTGTGGTCTGTCCATTCACTGCTGTTGGATTTAATATGGAAAATTATCAATTGCTGTCCTAAGGAAAAGACTAAATTGTCTCCACTTTCCCACAACCAATCCATTAAATTCAAATTCTCCTCTCATATAATATGAAGTTTCATATACAATGCCCCGTTTCCAGCCAACATTTCACATTTGCAGAACATCTGATCAGTTAAAAAGATGGGCAGAACCACAAAGATATTCTGGGAAGAAAATTGGACCAGTCGACTCATTAGGTAGACCACATTTATACATTAAGAAAGATAGTTGGCTGTCCATTGATATTTAGTGTAGTATTAGTGGACTGTGCTGGTTCTTTTTCTGGATATACCTTTCGAAAAGCCCATCCTTTTCACAGCTCAAATGTAACACACAGGTGACACGTTTAAAAGAAAAGGCGCTTTGTGTGAAAGTTCAGATACACCATGTATATGAACATTGGGGATCGAGAAATGCTAAGTGAACTTAAGTGCACTTGTCCCAAGACATGCAAATTATGAACTTGTGTGAGAGATCCGAGCCACTCATCGAGTGATCTTGACGGTTTATATCAAGTTGTCAACGAATGCTTTCTATAATGGAGAACTTCAGTAAGAAGTAAAGATGACTGTACCACCTGCTTTCTCCGTGCTAAAGGTGCAAAAAAAGGCCAATCAGTGGATACCTATTTGCCAAATGGGTTGTATGGTTGGTTTGGAAGTCCAGGTTGTTTTTCACTGCCCTTTGAAGCAATGCTCCTCATCGCTTCAACAGGCCTACGGTGGCAAAACACATTTACCTTTATTATTGCTGGTTCCAATTGCTCTCACTTGGTCAATTCAAGGGATGAGTTCATCCGGTGCTTGCTTTACTTGAGTCCATTGCCTGTCCTTGATCGATCAAGTATGCTTGAATTGAGAAGTCAAGGACAAGATGGGGACTGAATTCCTCTAGTTTGTACGAAGGTAAGGACATCATTTAGACAGAGATAGAGACTGATTTATAAACAGATTGACCAGAAAGGGAAGGATTTGATCTTTGCCTTGCCAGGTGTTTTGCTAGGATTCTGAGTTCTTCGGATGGTGAGTGGAGCTCAGCTAAGGTCAAGTATAGGCAAGTGATCGGGGAGATTGCCAGACGGTCTGATTTTTAGAGGTGAAGAAGGTGAAAGAGGAAGGAAAGTGGCCTTGAGAATATTGAGAAATTGAGTTTACTGAAAAAAGAAGTCAAATTGATAGCTTTTCGTGGACTACATCCATTGTTGTCAAAATTGTTATTGTATCGCAAATCGTAATAGGGGTTGAATCGTATCAACTCGCAAATCGTATCGTAAATCATAAGATTTTTAAAAATAGTTTTCTTTATATATATATATATATATATATATATATATATATATATATATATATATACACACACACATACACATACAAATAAATAAATCAGGAAAAAATTTAAAACTCATCAGTCATCAATATGCACCTAGGGCCTGTTTGGATTCGCGTGTAAGGGTGTATTGTATTGTATTAAAGGGGTTAAAATACATTATACAGTGTTTGATTTGGAGTTGAGATCCGTGGAACACTATGCGCGCGAATACATCCTTTCTTCAAAAAATTGAAACGACAGTAGTGTATTGTCAGACGACTCTGTTTCCTTCAGTACAACCTATTCAAGACATTGTATTCGTGTGCGATAGAGGCAAAGTCTGTTGCAAGGGGTTTTCTGAGGAGGACCTAATATTTCTACTCCAGCAGCGCCTTAGATCATCTCTGACCTTCTGCATGTGGCCATTCAGCTGAGAAGGTTTGCTTCCGAAGGTCTGATTTCAAAATACAGTCGGAAAATATACTTCTTACCAAGTTGGATTGTGGCAAATCGGGCAATCGTCCACTAGATCGTCCGGCGGAAAGCCGATTGTTCAGGTACAAATATCTCCCTTTCCAATCGTACTGCGATATGCATCTACCCTGTAACCATGGGCCAATTTAGGTTAGAAGTTGCATGACCCTCTTGGAGTGCAAGAGGCCCCTCGTTGATGGGGTGTATACGAACGGAATTCTGATCAGATGGAATTGATTTGCTGTTTGGCCTTAATAGATGGACGGTGTGGATGAGCGCGAACCTCATTGAGGGACCCACACAGAAAATCGAGAATCAACTCTACTCTACCATGTGCCCGGATTTCTTGCATACGCCTTTCACAGGAAGTTCCTGCGCTGGTAACCTAGGTGGCATCCATTGTCATGTTTATGAATAATCTTCCTCATCCATCAAAGATGCCACCGTTAATAATGTCATTCCTATTGGGATGAACTGAAAACAAAAATATTAGCATGAATCGAAACTTCCGTGGCCCCATCCCTATTTCAACTGTGGACGTCTAATTATCCTGGATTATACTCACGCCCGCTTTTGATACGGTTCAATTTTGGCAACATGTACTAAAATGAAATCACAAAATGGATGGACGGGTAGTGTTAAAGGATTTATACGCAAATCCAAACAGGCGCCTAGTAATTCCATGTCATGATAGTGTTAAAGGATTCTTATATTTCCTTTTTTGTCTTTCAAGAAATTTTCCTTGAAAAACATACAAGGATCCTTTAATAATTTATGTTCTTTTTACCTTTCTTGAATGTAGAATCACATTTGAAGAGCAGCATTGGATTCTGTAAACCGAGGAAAAAATATATTTTGATTTCTAACCATCATTCCAAAATGCATACAAGTCAATATGATCATAACCATCCATAAAAATAATCCAGATAAGTTATACGTCAATTTGGTGTTTCGACTAGTTAAGAAGTAAGAAATCGAAAAAAAAAAAAAAAAAACCCCAATGATTTAACATTGAAGAGAATATATATCATTTAATCTCTTGGAAAGAACAAAATAAAATAATTTACCTTTTCTAAATGATTCTTGTTATGGGTAAAAATGGACTGACCAGATGTACAGACTCGAAAACTGTGGATTACTTGAGGGCTGAAAAATCACCTCGACCTCGGATATCGACCTCGACCTTGGTTACCAACTTTGGAGGTTGACCTTGGATATTGACCTTGGCCTCGGTTACCAACTTTGGAGGTTGACCTCGGATATTGACCTCGGCCTCGGTTATCAACGTTGGAGGTCAACCCCGGATATTGACCTCGGCCTCGAGTGCCAACTTTGACCTCAAAAAAGAGCCTCGATCACGATCAACACTTCAGCCCGGTCTGTACCATTCTCGACCACAACTGACCGTTCGAATGACCTTGTTGGCGGACCACTACTGTCCCATTGTTGGGTGAGCTAGAGCGCAATCATCTTATCCACTGACCTAGTGTTAAGCTATCACTTTGGGTCAAAGAACTAAAAGAAAAGGACCAGGAAGCACTACGGCATAGGAACCACGGGAACCCAGGAGGGAGAAAGACGATATATGGGATACGGGATCCTCAACGACCCCTTCTAGCTCATTTCCATTTTCTGAGTGGTTTTCTTCGTTGATTCGGCCTCCTTACCTTAGGAAAGCCTCCCACATCCGTAATCTCTCCATGGAGAAGAAAGGGAAAGGGAGAAGAAAAGTAGAAGTGGAAAAGAAAGGAGGAAACTTTTGTTCAAGAAAACCAAGAAAAATGTGAGAAAAATTGACCATAGGGTTGGTGCACTAACCTTGTGCATCAACTCTAGTAATGAGTATTTCTTGAATCTTGGCGCCTCTCTTGAATCAATTCCCTTATATCCTACAGTCTTCTTTCCCTGGCGTAGAAGGCTTGTAGAACAAAATAACAAATTGGAGGGAAAATGAATAAGAAGAAATTCCTAGGAAGGGAAAGATTGGGGAGGGAAAGATTGGGGGGGAAAGAGGGGAGGGTTGGCGCCCCTCTTGAATAAGAAGAAATTCCTAGGAAGGGAAAGATTGGGAAGGGAAAGATTGGGGAGGCTTTGCTTTACAACATGTTTTTATGTCCTCTGGATAGCAATTAGTTTAAAGTCATGGAGGGATGAAATTAAAGTAGGGCGGTGCACCATGCTGACACTAGAATGCTTTGAATGAAATGTTAGTGAGAAGTTATTTTTTTGGAAAGATAAGAAATTTATTAGAAGAGGCGGCAAGAGCCAGCCAAAAAGACTACAAAGACACTACAAACAGGAGAAAGAAAAAAGAAAGAAAAGAAAAGCAAGAAAAAAGCAAATACAAAGGCTACACTCCCAGCCACACCCCAGCCGGACGTGAGGATCATGACACCCAATTCCCAAACAAAATGAGATCCTTAGAGAACACAGTGGCAGAAGAGAGACTTTGATTCCTGAACACATGATTGTTTCTCTACGCCCACACCGCCCAAAGAACAACAACAAGATAGAGCGCCATTTTCTTTTTCCAATCGCATCACCAGCCTCCGCATGCCACAAACAGAAAAACCGATCAAGAGAGGAAGGCATGACCCACAACACGCCCGCGAGACGAATAACACTCCACCAGATATCTGAAGAAAAGGGCCAATGGATGAAGAGATGGTCCACAGATTCCTCGTCCTTGAGGCACAGAAGATAGATGTTCGGCAAGACCATCCCTCTCTTTTTCAGATTGTCCACTGTAAGGATTCTATTCCATCCTGCACGCCAACTGAAAGCCGCTACCTTAGGAGGGATGCCATACGACCAAATTGCACCCGTGTGACAACAGGAAGATGGGTTGACCAAGGACGAGAGGTGATTGTAAAGAGACTTGACAGAAAAAACTCCTGAGCTGCACAACTTCCACAACATAGAATCCTCTAGCATAGGATTAGGGAGGCATCCCTGCAAAAGAGCAGCTCTAGGACAAAGAAAGGGGGGGCAGTTGGGACTCTTACTCAGTCGTTCACTGTTTCCCATATTTACCTGCTTGTCTAGAAGATCAGTTCAATCAGATCATTATCTTGGCCACATGTATACTTTCAATTGTTACTCAATTTCTTCTGACCATTCATATTGTTTGTACATGTGTGGCTCATAAGATATCTATCCACTGGAGTTTTCCTGATGATCAGTTCTGATCTTTTACACATTTTAGCATTTTCACATGTGGGAGCGTGCAGTTTCAAATTGCATGGTAGGTATAAATATTGTTTCATTAATCATCCAAATTTGCACCGCTGTTTGGATGGTTTATTTTGAGCTAATCATATGCCAAGTATGCAATTTCTAAGTGCATGAGTATCATCCATCACTCTTCCAGTGTATCATAGTTTTTTCCTTAGGCATGTGCGGGAACCCATGGGAAAAGAAAGGATTCATAATTGTTATTTAATGATTATTTTCCAAGGTACTATTGAGAAATGGATTTCATTTTATGTGTTTTGTTTGATTTTCAAGTGGAAATCTATAATTTATCGTACTACGATCACCTTGAATCTTGCAGTTTAGGATTATAGAAGTAGATAAGTGTGATGGTTACATCATGGAATTCATGGTTTTCGTTGCAAATCAAACATGGGAAATTGTCGTGTTAAAAGAAACAACTTCTTTTCCTTTCTTTTTCTTTTCCCGCTGAAAGGCCCTTAAATTTAATCAACAACAATTTAGTTGATTGATGTAAAGGGGGCACTTTGGTCATTTTAGAATGTGCAACAGCCATTCCACCATACGTGTGGCATTCATGCAAGTCCAATGGATGGAACGTAATCTGAAAAATCATACCGATTGGACATGATCCTAACCATCTAATTAGGAATCATTGAACAACAGGTTAAGGAGAAAATAATCATTAGTCCAAATTTAATGGCAAGATCATATGATGAATGCTAGGGGAAAAGGTTTTGTGCAGCAAGTGCTGACCAGGAGTTGGTATGGTGCATGCTCATATCTGCCACCATCCATATATGGCATGGTTGGTGGGATCTTAGCAAGCATTCCAAAATGCTTTTGAAAATCCAAATTTTGAAATGAAACTAGATTTCCACCATCCATCTTGGAATGGTGAGAATAATTGGTGCACTAGCCTCTAGATTTTCAGGTTATTCTATTCTCTATCCATGGTGGACCACAATTGCAAGGTTAAAATAATTGGTGTACATGGTACATGAATAGTTGTTGAGCTACCCCAACTCCCATGTTGTGTTTAATGTCCAACATCTTATCCTTCACTAAATGTCCTAGACCTCTCATTGGGGACATGTATGGAGTATGGACAAGTAGTTGTGGCTAGCAATGGACTCTTACATATGTCAAATTTAGGGGTTGAGATAAGAGTAGCCTATTAAGATGGTCTAAATTCCTATGCCAAGGGAGAGAGATTATAGGACACTTTGGTCATTCGTAACAAAGCCCTACATATCTACAAGTGGGAAAAGAAAATTAAAAATGAAATGAAATGAAGTTGTTTCCCTTTGACATAATGTTTTCTGTTGTTTGATTTGCAAGGAAAAACATGGACTCCAATATATAATCATTACACTTTTTCACTTCTATAATTTTCAAACGTAAAATTCAAGGTGACCATTGTGAGATGAATTGAAGATTTTCACTTGCAAATTAGATTAACCACTAAAATTTAAAATCATTAAATATGATTACAAGTTCCTTTATTTTTCCCTTGTATTCCTGCTTATCTAACACGCCATTAGTAGGTTGGTTGTGGGAAAGTAAATGGCAATTTAGCTTCTCCATTAGAAGGATAATTTGATCATTTTCCAAATTAAGTCCAGCTACATGAAATGAAAGGCCACAGCTCCGTGGGGAGCTTTTTAAGATTGTTAACAAAGACTAGGGGAGAATTTAAAAATAGCATAATTGCATTGCCTGGTGACCCAATGTGGCGGGATTTGATTGGGCCACATGCAGCTATTAGAGATTGAGCCCGGTCGAGTACGTACTTGACCGAACAACATTCAAACATGCTTTAGGTGGGTCCCATCTCTGAAAGCAGCATGTGGCCAGATCGGGATTGCTGGAAACCATGGGAATATATATATATATGCTCACCTACGCACCTTCTTACGTGAGCACCCGTGCTCACCTTTGCACATGTCTTAGGCACAGAATCTGAACGGTCCACGTGATGCGGCACCCCTTGAAACCTAAAAAACCAAACTTTCAATCTGATCCAAAACTATGGTGGACCATGGCTAAAGGAAACAGTTTCCTCCCATGATTTGCATTTCTCTTTGCTATGGCCCACTAGAGTTTTGGATCAGGCTGAAAATTGGGCCCTTTGAGTTTCAAGGGGTGCCGCATCACGTGGACTGTTCAGATTCTGTGCCTATGACATGTGTGCAAAGGTGCGCATGGGTGCTCACGTAAGAAGGTGCGCGCAGGTGAGCATTCCTCTCTCTCTCTCTCTCTCTCTCTCTCTCTCCACACACACACACACACACTCTTCTTTCCTTCTTTCTTTGGAAGTTTCCTTTTTCGGTATGCACATAGGGCCCATTTGGATGCAGCAGAAGTTTGTCTCAGATAGGTTCTCTGGGATAGCCAATCCAACATGTTGTTTTTGAATTACCCTGAATAGGGAAGGGTAGAATTGCACATGCACACATTGGCAAATTTACACGTGGTGTGTGCACTGCTTTTGGATTGATGGTAGAACATGTGGTACATGTGAGGCTCTTGAAGATTGTTGGCACATGTGGCACATCGGGCTGCTTGAAGATGGACAATGACATGTGGCGCATGTGCACATTGAGGGAATATAAAGAATGTTATACCTGAACACTGGTAGAATATGTTTTCCATACATTCTTATACTCTCTATATATAAAAAAATTTAAGTCTTCCTGTACATTAAGAGTTCCATTAAATGCCACATTCTAAAATGACTAAAGGAACAATCCCTTGTATAATAAAACCAAAAGTTAATGTAGAATAGTATCTATGTTCAAGTATAATCCTGACAGTAAATATAAATAGCAGGTTAAAAATCGGATAACCATTCACATCCCTGTCCTGGATTTTGACTTTTGAGAGATGCAGAGCCATGTCCCCTCTCTCATATCCATGTCCATGCCAGTAACTGTGTATTGGGTTTTGACGATAAGTTCTATACTTTTCTTTGTATGGGTTGGGGAAGGCCAAATGATGCATAGACTGGAGTTTTGGATTTCGTCACACAGTGATGGCATCGAGGCTGTGGTCCATAACACAAACACACCTCTTATTTATTTTATTTTATTTTATTTTATTAGAACATGCTGATTTCATCAGAGGAAGAAAAAAAACTACAAATAATGTTAGAAGATGACCCTATTGTCACTCCACAACTAGAAAAGCAAAAGAGGAAAACATCGAAACCAACAAAGCAACCAGAAGACTGGCTAAACTCAATTACAAGCCTGATCACCCAAATACAGATGCTTCACAGTCTCTCCTCAATGAGGCCAAAAGGGTCCCTGAAAATTCAGGGAGAGCAAGAGCCCAGCCCAGAGCCAACTTTGGGAAGGGATTTGAAATAGAGCTAAGATGATTTGCGTGACTTGGAGGGGTCTATGTGGTTAGCAACCAACAGTTCAGATTTTACTCTCTTAGCCCTACGAGTGGTGTAGATTTTACCTCCTATGGATGAAGGTAGGGGCATTTATTTTACCTCCAATTGATTTTGTTCTTTTGTCTTTTTATTTTTTCAGGTGGAAGAAAATGTAGCTGCAGCGATAGAAGTTGCCACTGTAGGGAAAGATGAAGAGATTTTCAAGGAGGTTGAGGCAATTCTAGAGCCAGTGAAAAATCAGACGTGGCCAAGCGGCATTCAAAAGAGCTAGTTTCCCATTTCTTGAATAGGGAGACTTCATTGTCTGATATTTATTCAGCAGAGCTAGTATGGCATTTCTCTCCAGCCTCTTGCTATTTGGATCTTGACAAATTAATCCGTCGTCAATGAATGTTTGTAAAATTATAACAGATGAATAGTTGATTGATTGAAGTGTGTACAGGTTAGGCGGTGGGGGCCACATGTTGGCTGCCTAAGTATCAAAGTGAGATCATTCCAGTTATGACATACTGGTCCCCAACTTCTATTAGGCCAGCAGGTCACATTTCTTACTCATATTGATATTTGGTTATGTTTCGGGTTGGACCTGAAATGCCCTTAATTTTTAATTTGTTGTGTGTGTGAGTGAGTAATTCTCATACACTAGTTGTACGTCCAACTAGTTGGTGTGTGGGGTCCACCATGGTGTTTCTACATCTTACCCGTCCATTAAGATTATCTCATCATGAAAATGAGATGCCCCAAAAATCAAGCTGATCATAGGGACAACCTTGGTGTACGGACGAGATTTCATATAAACACCATAGTGGCCCCCACATGCCAACTAGTTGGATGTACAACTAGTTGCTCTCTCTCTCTCTCTCTCTCTCTAGCAGGTTTCAAGTCAAATTGGTTGGACCGCAGGTTACAGTCCACCTAGCAGATAGCTTCCAACCTACAATGTGCATTGACATCCAACCCTTCCAATTGGTTGGCCCCACGATGAGTATCAACTTATGCAAAAATCAGCCCCATCTACAGATCATATGGACACCTCACAATAGAAAATGATTTATAGCCATTGATAAATAATAAAATACTAGTTTGCTCCACTCGATGGGTGAATATTTCTGGTTTTAGCATGAGTTGATCCCCGTGGTAAGTCCAACCTATTGGACTGGTTGGATATTGCACATTCATCAAAGATTGGAAGTTAGTATGTGTAATGATCATCTGGGAACTGGTTCTAACTAGAACTCACATGTGTGTATGCAATCCGAACGGTCCACTAGACAGTCACTTCATTAAACTCTCATGGCCCAAAACTTAGCCCAATCCAAAAATCTAGTAGGCCATGGCAAAGTGAGAGGCCAATCAAGGGACAAAATTCTCTCTCACTTTGCTATGGCCTGCAGATTTCTGAATCGGGCTCAGGTTTCATGAGGTGATTCATCTTCTCCTTCAGATTTTGTGTTCACATCACGCGTCAAAAAGTGGTCATGAGTTCTTGTGAGAACTGTATACAGGCGACAAGGAAAAAGGACCCACCTTTTGTTGCATCGGGTACGAGATGAAATCGAGAGCTTCGTCCATGGACAAAGGATTGACTCCACTGTTGGCGTTGCTTTTCTCTCCTTTTCTATCAGTGAGTTCCAATACTTTTGTTCGAAATTTCTTCCAACCGCTTTGCAGAAGCAAATCCTGTTCCGAGAGAGAGAGATAGGATTGCGCGTGATGCAGCATCACATCTTGTCTGGTTGCCATTTGGGATAGTATGAGGTTTGGTTTGAAATTAGTGGTAGCCCAGGCACAGGATCCATATTAAGATCCCTACACATGAATTGTGGGACTCAGGCTCCATTTTGAAAGCGTCTGTTGAGTCCCGTAGCAAGCTTGGGTCCAAAGCCCATATCCAGACCCATTACAGCAATCAAATGGTTGGCTTGGACCTGAATTTTGAGCCCATGCCTTTTCAGCCCACCTACTAAAAAGGCCTGCTTCCCAGGGAGCCAAGCCCTGATATGGTTGCATTCTTCAAGCATATCTATAAAAGCAGATAAGATAATAGATATCATCTGGGCCGTGTTTCTTCTGTGATTCCTGCGCCCCAATGCATGGGGCCTGATGAGGCGCTCACTGAATCCCCACCATACACATGGGACCAGAATGTCATGATCGAAACTACGTCATTCTTACTCACATCTTTTCTAAACAAATGCTACATTTAGTGCTATGCAGTCCATGCATCACCATCCAATCCTCATGTAAATCAATCCATCAACCTAAACCATCAAAGTGGCCACAGAGAGGACTTGGATCTCACAAAACAACAATCATATTACAGATGACATCTTGCAAATCAAAAATAGTAATGTTGCTTTTTCAATGGAATGGGTTGGGAGAGAGCATATCTGGGACTCTCCGCAGCCAAACACAAGAAGAATGTACACATCAATTCTTACATGGATCCTTCCAAACCTGCGCAAACAACGTCCTTCAACATTAACGTCTCCCGTCCTCTGCAGTAAAACTATGGGATGGAGAGAGCAAGGAACCGACCTCTGAATTCCACAATGTATTTGAATAGCGATGCAACTCTTGGTGAACTGTCCAAACAAAGGTTTCAAAAATGAGAAACCAAAACTGACCGGATCAATGATCTTGTTCTGGCGGTACTAATTTGTCACCCGCTGTAGTGATGGCCAGGCAATTTCATCATCGTTGTTGTATCCATGTATAAGGAAGTCTGTGCAATTCTTTCGGCACCCGTGATTATATGGGTTGCGGAACCGCCCCTCCGGTCCCCGAAGATAATTATATCGAGCAGCGTTTGCCACCTCGTTGGTGGTGATGTTTCGTGCAATCTGCATTAGTGTCGAATTATTCAAAGAACAATGCTTAACAGTGTGTGAGTGCGTGCGTGCGTGTGTGTGTGTGTGGTGACGAACCTTACAATCAGCCTAAAATCTCATATTCCGTGGAAATACATGGATGCAAGGGAGCTGTTTGGTTTTGTAGTTTGAAGCAAGGCATAGAAGAACATTGCCTTGTTAGCAAATACCATGCATGAAATTAAGGTCCTTATCAGTGGGAGCATCTGGAATTGTACCCATATGCAATGAGCTGTAGAATCATCTAATGGAAGTGTTCATAGATGGTGTGATGTGATGTGTCAATGCTGTCTACGGCTGTCAATGGGCTGGACAAGGGTTGTATTTCAGCCTGAATTTTGAACCAGTCAGGCTGGGCATGTCAAGCCAGCCCTATTCAAAATTTTGAATTTGATCAGCCCAGATCCAGCCCATTGACAGCCCTGACCTGTCAGACGTCGTTCTATCACCAAACACAATCAAACTGCAGCATAGTGCTTAATAGAAATAAGCACAAGCTGGTTCTATCAGCCTATTATTACCTGTGATGCCTGTGCTATTGTCAAAGCTGTTCCTGCAAGCAGGCAAATAGCATCCATGGCAAGAAATACGATGGCACCAGGATGGTGAACTACCATGTGATGAGCCCATGACCCTGCTGACGGAACTGTTGGTGATTCAGTCCACATCCCTGTCATGTCACACAAAGGTAGAATGCTTTAGTCCAGAAGGTTCAACACATTATAGAGAGGTTTGCTAATTCCACGGTTGTGTAGATCTGAGGCCCCTCTGCACATCTCCACCCATGTGAACATGGCGCACATGCATGAGATTCAATCCCTCCATCAGATGGTCCCATCATGTATATGCCTTCGCTCAAGAATCAGGCCAGCCAACTCAAGTGAGCCAGGAATAGAAAAAAGAAGCACATGTTGCCCACCTGGTAGGTCGACTGTCATTCTTGAGCCAGATAAATACATGTAGAGTAGCTGCGATTTACACTTGTGGATTCTGCTAATCAACAATATAAATCTGCAAAATTAGTAGTTGCACATACTTTGAACTGCAATGACGGCAGCGATAAATGATGTCAAGGTTGCCATACAAAGAAATACAAAGAAGTCCCACTTATTCCTCTGCAACATATAAAAGTAATAAAATAAGATACAGTGACAGGTGAATGACCATTTTGACCCCACTTATTCCTCTGCAGTTATATCGAAGGGGGAAAAAATGAGGGCAAGCAGTGAATGTCCATTTTGATGGGACTGCAAACCAAGGGAATTTAACATGATGCATAGTATGGAGGCAAGAGAGCTCTTTCTCAGTGTTGAACCACATAACTGGCTGAGCTAGCATCTAGTGAAGAACTCATACTAATTGCATCTGTAATGTGCATGGTCTCATTTTTCTAACAACAGTTATGGCAATGCAACTTTATATTCAATATACTTATCTGAGCTTGGTAGTCTATTTTCTCACCTTCCCCACGCAATTAGATATCCATGGGCAGTGATGGTCAAACTGCTCCACACAATGCTTGCAGGAGGGGCAGTGCTTGGAGCGCACAGGTCTGATTATCTGATAAGGAAATCATGGAATTAAATTTCACTCAAAATAGAAATAGATCTAAATCATTGAAGATGATGAAGACAGGATGACAACGATTTTCTAACAATCATGAGACACTGTTCCTTCAGAAGTCATAAGTTGAGAGAACCTTGCAGGTAGGGCAAAGTTGAGACCAATTTCCTGTCCAAATTGAGGAATTGTTCAGATCAATGTTCAACAAAGGATCCTGCATGATATAAAGGATGGACCACAGTTCAGGTGAGTACTCCAAAACGGAAAAGCAAAATGACCAACAGTCCTAACAACCAAAAGCCAGACACATCCCAATTGGAAAATTCTCTACAAGCCCTTCAAAATGCAAAGTGTTGGGTTGGCTCAAAGATGCCCAAGGGCCTGTTTGGATTGAAGGTAAGCTAGGGGAATGCAAGGGAAAGCAAAAAAGTAACATAAGTGGAAGGTGAACTGACATCAGCACTAGGGGAAGCAAACCCTTCCTCACCTGTTTATTTTGCTAAAGAAAAGTCTTGGAAAATGCTTTTCGTTTGCATTTGCAACTGTTTGGATTGCAATCTCATAAAGGGAGGCGAACTCTTTTCTCTCCATTTGACTTCTTGAGAAAAAGGTTGTCATCTCTTGTTGAGGGGAAAGCAAATGCAAACACTTTGCTACAGCATCTGCTGCTTCCCAAACAAGTGCAGATGTCTTGTTGATGCAAACTGGTTGCATTCTCTAGTTAGCATTCTATCCAAACAGGCCATAAAAAATGCAAAATGCACCAAAACCATTTTCAAGTTACGCAAGTGGAACTATTCTTTTGACTTATATGATGAAACATTTATGTTATGAGAACGACCACAACGTGCAGAGTGAGCGGCGACAGTTGGTGCACACATATCTCCCACCGTCTAAAAGACGATTGCAAGAATCTAGCAAGCATTTCAAAAGGTGACTTTTCAGAGGCTGTTTTGAAATGCGTGTTAAGATTCACACCCACCATTTTTTTACAGTGGGAGATATATGCTCAGACTTCCGGAGGAAATGGTGCACAAAAACTTTTCATGTTGTCAAGTATAGACGGTCACAATAACTTCTTCTTCTTCTATTAAAAAAACAAAACGATATAACAACTTCAATTGTTACTTCAAAATATGGCACAAGCATCACAAGACTGATGTCTTCAGTATTAGGTGACCCCCCACCAGCATTGGATTCAAATGCAATACAATTCTGGTTGCCTGGAATGAATGTCTTTCACTTAAATCCTAATTTGAAGGTGGAGAAGAGGGTGAACATATAAACCCACAAAGAAATTTTCTTTCCTCTCTACACCAGGGACTTGTACCCAAGCATTTGGCCTAAAGGGGATGATGCTTCTTTCAAGACTTCTTTTTTTCTTCCAGAGTCCTTTGTATACTCCGGTTTGTAAGGTGTGCCAAAACGGTTACTTAATGGTATTGGCACCACCCGTTATGCAATTCGGGGTCGAAACGGTGACCTTTGAAAAAATGGTGCCATAACGGCAATTACCCCCGTAACGGTCACATCCTCCCCGTAACAGTAAAAATAAATGACTCCTTTATTTTCTTTTTCAAATAAAACCAGCCCAAATGCCCTTTTTCACTTCTTCTTTTTCTTTTTTTGCAATCTCTTCATTTCTAATGTTAGTTAGAGTAACCCCAAGCCATTTCCAATCTAGCTTGTGCACTCTTTATGGATTAAAACTCTTTATTAAAGTGATTTGGACGGATCAAAGTTCCGTGGGTCATTTTAAGGAAAAATTTGAAAGTGATAATGTTTATTTTGTATTTTTTTAATTTCTTGCTGAATATTAAACCACCAAATGGACCACAGCTAGATAGATTCATGGTCGATTTATTTTTATTTTTTACTATAATTTTATAATTTTCGTTAGGGAATTTTACAAAAAACTACCTACTTATTATAGAATTTACATTCTAGTACCTTTTTCGAAAGGTTTTGAACAAGCTACCACAATAATACAAGTAATTATCATTAGAGTACCTTCTATCAAATTTCTTAATGGAAATCAAGGTGGGCTCTAGGGACAAAGGGGTTAGTGGCTCAGGTTGGCCCCATCGTGATGTTTATGTGAAATCCACCTCGACCACTAAGTGCGTCACCCCATGTTAGGCATAAAGCCCAAAAATCGGGCCCATCCATGATTCAGGTGGACCACACGATTAGAAACAGTGTACAGGGCAACTCTCACCTATCAAACTGTTTCCCTTGGTGTGAAGCACCTGAATCGAGGATGGGCCCAGGCCTACGTTTTGGTTTGGCATCTAATGGTTGGAGTGGATTTCATATAATCATCATCGTGCGCCTTGTAAAAATCAAGGGTGGACATCTTTCTCCCAACTATTTCCTTTGGTGTGGCCAACCCAAATAAGAAGTCAGCCAGATTTTTTGGCCCCAGGCCTAATTTGGGATTACACATTAAATGGTCGGAGTGGATTTCACATACACATCATAGTGGGCCTCATAAGAAATCAAGGTATGTGTCCCTCCCGCAACTATCTAAAAAAGAAGAGGAGAATCTTGCTAATATATTAAAGAAAAGGGAATTTTACGGGACATCCGCCCTTGATTTTTTATGGGGCCCACTATGATGTGCATGTGAGATCCACTCCAACCATTAGATGTGTAATCCCACATTAGACCATTTGATGTGTAATCCCACATTAGGCCCAAGGCAAAAAAATCAGGCTGACCTGTTATTTGGGTGAGTCACACCCAAGGAAACAATTGGGAGAGAGACGTCCACCCTTGATTTTTATAAAGCCCACCATGATGATTATATGAAATCGACTCAAACTATTAGATGTCATACTAAAATTTTAAGCCCAATGCCCAAAAATCAGGCCCATTCGTGATTTAGGTGGGCCACAACAAGGAAACAGTTTGGAGGGTAAGCATTACCCTGTACACTATTTCCAATCGTGTGGTCCACCTAAATCATGGATTGAGCTAATTTTTGGGCCTTGGGCCTAACATGGGGTAACTTACTTGGTGGTTGAGGTGGATTTCATGTAAATATCACGGGGGGCCCACCCTAGCTGTGTTAGTGCACTCATTTTGTACCTGGTTTGTCAATCATGTGAGTCATTATATCATGTAGTCTGTTGAGCCTTTGGAAAGTGAAGACCGAATACACAAGCGAAGTCGGAGCATCGAGGAAGCAAGAACAAGTAAATCAAGGTGCCTTTGTGATCCTAACCCTTGTCCCAAAACAACCTATAGACCTCTAAATGATCCAGGCCTAATTGGTAAAACCCTTTTTTTATCATCCCTTAAGCCATAGAAGTCTATACTTTGTCATATTTTGATTGGCTTTAGAGGTTTCTGTTGCTGATATTATCACTAGAATTCAGCAACATTCGGTCCCATCAAATATGGTTCGCTCCGACCAAAACTGGCCAAAGCAGGACAAAGGCAAGAACAAGTATATATGTCCTCGTGTTCAGCTGGACTCGGTCCGACCGAATGTCATCTTCGGTCCAACCGAAATCACATTCGGTCCGAACGAAAGTGGCCAAATCAGTCCATGAGGTTTGGGTCCTAATTCGGTTCGACCAAACTATAGTTCCGTGTGACCGAATATATTTCGGTACGACCAAAGGACAGTTTCAGTCCGATTGAATTTGGCCAAAACTGTCTAACAACTTTTGGTCCTAATTCGGTGCGACTGAAAAGTAGCAGTTAAAGATCCGTTGAAGCATTTTTTTCTATATAACTAGCATCCGAATCTTTGCAAAGATGATGAATTTTGGCATTCTAGAGAACCTAGTGCATCCCAAGCCTAACCAAACATCCTAGACTTTATCCAAATGAGAATCGTGCTCTCTTCTTAGTGATTCTTTACTCTAATAAGCATTCAAAGCTTCTATTCAAGAAGAACATGATCTCATGCCTCCTCTAGAGTATAGAGACCATGCTTATTGGTAAATCTATCGTGTCTACCAAACTCTAGAGTGTCCATCCAGGTGAATCCCCTAGGATAAACTTCTTCCACTAGTTATAGGAGATTCAATCAACCTCCCATCACTTTGGTCACCTCAAGGGAGCATCATAAGCAAGGTGATTGATCGTGGAGCTGAAGTCTTGGCGAAGCAGCAATAGCATGATCAGGGGAGCATAGGGGAGCGAATTGAAGCACGGGAGAACGGAGATCAAGCAACCCAAATAGGCACTACGAAAGGGGCTCAATCCGATAAGTTGTCAATTGTAAGAGTCCAAGTTTAGTCTCTTTTCCTGTATAGGATTGAGGCTAAGAGTTTATAAACCCAAACTCGTCTAAGTTCTTGTGTAGGGCCTAAATCCTTGGGTTCTTGTGTAAGAGCTTGGCTCAGGAGTAGAGCCTAAATCGTCGAGTTCGGGAGTAGGACCTTTGCTCTTGTATACGGCATAAATCTTAGAGTCCTTGTGTAGGGCTATAGAGGTTAGAGGTGAACCTGGTTTAAAATCTCCGATAGTGAAATTCGGTATACTCATGGGTTGAGTGTGTCTGCCGGGAGTGGAGTAAGCAAGTAGCCGAACTACTATATATAATTGTGTTTGGGATTGTCATTTGTGCATTTTGTTTAATTATGCTTATAAGTTTAAATGTTTGAATTATGTATGCATGATTGAATGGATGCTTAGTAATTGATAGGTAGCACATCCCACACACATATATACACTATCTTGATATAGACTAGTTGCTATTTTGTAAATCATTTGTAGACTTTGTGATTGGATCCTCTATTAGCTTGAAAGCCTTAGAGTTATATTGCCTTAGTTTAATTACAAGTTAGTTTAAGTTAGGCAATCTGAATTTTAAATAGAAATAATTTTTAAATTGGTCCTAATCAACCCCCCTCCAGGACATAGCCTTCATTCTTTAGTTCCGCCAAGCTTCTGCACTTAAACGCATTGCGGAAAAAACCTCAATTTCAAGCTGCCGACTCCTTTGCTTACATGGTTGATCCCAACATCCATTAAAAATTCCAACGGAAGGTACTCTAATGATAATTACTTAAATTAATGTGGTAATTTATAGAAAAGCTTTTTGAAAAAGGTATTGGAATGTAAATTCTATAGTTAGTTTTTATAAAATTCCTTTTTCTCTACAATAATGTTACTGTTTTTTACATAAAAATGACAAAAAACAGTTTATTTTTTAATTATATATTTGAGTGTGGACGATTCCAACAGATGTAGGATGATTATATGCACAAAACCATGCCTCAGATTAGTAATGTTAATCATATTTTATATTTTATGTTCAATTTTTAAAACTTTTAATGATTTTCTAATGAATAGTGACTATGAGGAAAAAATCTTAAAAAATATATTTTGTCTAACATTCATGTGGATGATTCCAACGGATGTAGGTTGGTTACATGTACAAAACCATGCCTTAGATTACTAATGTGAAACACATTTTATATTTTTAAAATTTCTGACGGTTTTTGGATGAATAGTGACTATGAGGGGAAAAAAATCCCAAAAAAATGCATTTTTGTAAAATTTTATGTGGATGATTCCAATGAATTTAAGATGATTACATGTACAAAACCATGCCTTAGATTACTAATGTTAACCACTTTTTTCTAATGATTTTTGGATGAATAGTGACTGTGAGAAAAAAAACCCCCCAAAAATGTATTTTTGCGTCTAATATAGTTAATGTGGATGATTCCAATAGATGTAAGATGATTAACATGTATAAAACCATGCCTTAATTAGCAAAGTTAACCTTTTTTTTCTGATCGTTTTCAGATGAATAGTGACTATGAGGGAACAAATCCAAAAAATGGTTTTTTTTCCTAATATTAATGTTGATTATTCCAACAAATATAGGATGATTACATATACAAAATCATGCTTTGGATTAGTAATGTTAAATATAGGAGTTTTGCAGTTAATACAAGGCCGAAACAACATTCTCACCAAAGAGTAGACCATTATGCCATCATAATATGGTTTAAAAAAACAAAAAGAGAAAATAATACATAGTTGGAATTCTCTAAATATTTAGGATTTTCCCATATATATATATATATAGACACAAAAAAAGGTCGTTATAGGGCCCTACCGGCTGTAACACCTTCCTAACAGTCATTACGGCCGTTACACGTAACAATATTAGTGGGAACCATTACGCCCACTGATACTGTTATAACACATCTTGCCAATTTGTCTTCCAACATCTATGTTCTTGATATCCCTTAGTGTTCCATCCAACACTACGCTTGTTTACCGTGGAGATGATCATAACCAAAATTCTATCAATTGCCAACATGGATGGACACCATGAAATCAATATCAATTAGGAGATCCTAGTGGTCTAATTGGTGGCCTGCAAATAGATGGTTGAATTGAGAAAAGCCATCCATTTGTACATGGTTCTGAATATCAATATCGGGTGGCTTGGCCGAACAACAATACGATACGGGAGAGACATATCAGTATCGGTTGAAATTTTATTTAAACCAAAGAATTAAGGAAACTATCATAACAAAAGGGAAACGATGAGATATTCAAGAATTCATCATTGTTTTTTTATTCCAGACATGTAAATCAGACCTTTCCTTGATAAGAATGTCGTACGTCGACTTGGCCTATTGAAAGTCAACGAGATGGGCTCTAATTGAACCCAAGTCGAGCATGATTTCCACTACATTGAAATACAACAAAAAAGAAAATGGAAAAACGAAAAAAAAAAAAAAAAAGGTGATGGTGTACCCTGTTTTTGATTTTTCCCATAGTGGTTCATTCCGCTTTGATTCGTTGAACCCCACTCAAATATTTTGCTTTTATCCCCAAAATAGGCTTAAATCTAGTCTAAAATAAATAAATAAGAAGAGGCAAAATAAGAAATAATTTGAAAAATAAATAAATACATTTATAGGCGTTTATGGCAATATCAGCCCATACTGGCCTTATCGGTGCCAATACGCCCGCATATTGGCTGATACGGCCCATGATGGGGACATCATACACACACCCCCTCTATGCACATATTCGAGGAGGTGGGCCCCGCTTTCGATTTGGAACGACGACGACATCTTTGGAGGGCCTCATAATTAGGGGGTTGTGTTATGGAGCTTTGGAGTGGACCCGATCATCATATAGATTCTACCATCGGATCTCATGATCATGGCCCACTAGTTTAGATGATTTAGTATTTATTTGTTTTAAGCTTTGGTATAAGTGTGCGCACATGGCGCAAGGGTACTTTTGTCCTTTTTCTTTGGGTTTAGGGTTTTCTTATAAATATAGTTATTCTATGTAGGTATTGCAATGAAGTTTGTGAATAAAATTGTTGCATTTTCTTCCTCTCTATCTCTTTGGGTTGAATAATCAAATTGGGTGCGAAACCCTCCATTCCTCGAAGGGCTAACTACCATGGTGTGAAGCCATACCCATTCCAAATCACCCCCACCTCTTTACACCCCACATCCATCATCTTCTACATCATTTCCATCTTCAGATTCACCCTCTCTTGTACCCAAGTCCTCTTCTACAGCAGGGCACAAGCAGATTTCAGATTCTAGCTTAAACTTTGGCGAAGTACTACGCACAAACCATGCATCGTATCCACACAAAATTTGGCATGGAGGTAGTCCTACCCTGGCCGATCCTAGCCTAGAAGTCAGTTTCTAACTTTTTGGGCCCCACACACATGCGGACGGTTGGACATGCACGTGTGCCAAGGGTCATCTGTTGTCCAGCGCAGGTGACTCATCTCAGGTTCTGTTTTCTTCTTTCTCTTTAGACTTAAATCAAACCCCTTAATCTAGATCCCTAACCCTGAGAGTCCCAAATCCTAATTATTTTCAATTTTTGAACGCTAGATTTTCCCCCAAATTGAAACTTGGTGAATCTCTTGAATTGGGGAACAATCCTTTGCAAGAATGGATAACTCTAACAATCCTTTGGGTTTGTTTGGTTTATAATTTTAATTTGATCCAACCCTAAAATTGTGTAGGCTTGGACCCCCATAGATTCCCCTTTTTGAATATTTGATCGTATGTAGGATGTGGAATTTTGTGATTGTTTAAAATTGGTATAATCTAAAGCTTGAGCTCTTGCATGTCATATTTAATTTCATGTCCTGCATTAAATTTGGTATCAAAGCACAAGGTTTTCATAGGGGAACACGATGCTTGATTAGGGGTAAGTTCTTTTTTTTTTTCTCTATGTACCACACTCTTTCATTTAGGGCTATTTAGAGGTCCATAATTCATGATTTAGGCTGCTCAAATTTCTGTTATCAGAAAGTTAGCAATTTGCATTGCTGAATTTTCTGTTGTCCATTTATTTTGATAGTCATATTGCTGGATTTTTGTAGAGTTGCGTAATTTCGTTCATATAGGTCCTATAGGTTCATTTAATGTCATTAGGGTGCATATAGCGGAGTCTAGGCGCATATAGTTGCATCTTAGGACCCCTTGAGTTGTGTAGTGCATGCCCACACGTACTGGATGCGGCTTTGGTTTGCACCCCATCATGAACACCGAGCATCTTACCAAGTCTCTCAAAAAAATACCCAAAAGTTGGACCTCATGGATGCAAGCATCAAGACATCTTCGCGGAAGGTTAATACTCGCTTGGGCCAATTAGATGCATGCGTCCATCAAATTTTGGTTAATCTAAAGAGTGTACCAGAGGCTAGTGTAGAGTTACCCAATGAGGCTATTCCGGTAGTGGATGAGTTTCGTGATGTCTAACCTGATGATCTACTGGATGAGCTTCCCCCTATGAGGCATATACAGCACGTCATTGATTTAGTCCATGGGGCGACTCTACCAAACTTCCCTCACTATAGAATGAACCCAAAGGAGCATGCAAAGTTGAAAAGGCAGGTTGATGAACTCCTAAAAAAGGATTTCATTCGAGAGAGCATGAGCCCATGTGTCGTGCCCGCCCTTCTTACACCTAAGAAGGATGGCACATGGAGGATGTGCGTTGATAGTAGAGTCATCAACAAAATCACAATCAAGTATCGGTTTCTCATACCGCATCTTGATGGCATGTTGGATATGATGGCCAACGCTACTATCTTCTCAAAAATTGACCTCAATAGTAGTTATCACCAAATCCGTATACGCTCTGGCAACGAGTGGAAGACGGCCTTCAAGAATCAAGTGTTAAGGCCCTTCATGGGGAAGTTCCTGGTCGTCTATTTTGATAATATCTTGATTTATAACATGACCAAGGAACAACGCCTCAACCATTTGAGGCAAGTTTGTGGGCTCCTTAGAGCCAAAAAATTGTACATCAACTTAAAGAAGTATGCGTTTATGTCTAGCAGTGATTATTTGATATTGGACGGATATTTGTTTAGGAGTGACCGTTTGTGCATACCTCGCACCTCCCTCTGCGATTTTCTTGTCTGGGAGTTACATTCAGGAGGGGTTGCGAGTCATTTTGGTCAAGACAAGACCATTGCCTTAGTGGAGGATAAATTTTATTGGCCAAGCCTCAAGCGAGACATGGCCAAAATTATAGGATAGTGTCGTACTTGTCAACTAGCAAAGCAGAATATGGGGCTATACACACCTTTGTCAGTTCCATTTGCCCCTTGACAGGACATCAGTATGGACTTCGTGCTTAGGCTCCCCAAGACCATTCGAAAACATGATTCCATATTTGTTGTCATGGACCATTTTTCTAAAATGGCCCATTTCATCCCTTGTTCGAAGACCTCTAACGCATCCCATGTTGCCAAATTGTTCTTTAGTGAGGTTGTCAAGCTTCATGGGTTACCCAAAACCATAGTGTCTGACAGTGACGTGCGGTTCGTGAGTTATTTTTGGAAGACACTGGCATATGATGAGTACTAGGCTCCAATTTTCTTCTGCCTACTACCCTCAGACTGATGGTCAGACTGAGATGGTCAATAGGAGCCTAGGAAATTTGCTCAGGTGTTTAGTGGGGAAACACACCAGGACGTGGGACACTGCACTACCTATCGCAGAGTTTGCATTTAATAGTTCTGTTAATAGATCCACAAGTTTAAGTCCTTCTCAAGTCGTTACCGGTTATAAACCTAGAAAGTCTATTGATCTTGTCCCTATGTCCCCGTCCCACAGGCCATCGGAGTTTGCAGAGTCCTTTGCATATCATATTCATTTATTGCATCAAGAAATTAGGCGAAAGATCAATACTAGTAATGAACAATACAAATTTTTTGCAAACCAACATAAACGACTCAAGAATTCAATGTAGGGGACTCTGTAATGCTCCGCATCAGGCCAGATCAGTACCCTCAGGGAGTCATTCAGAAATTACACGAGCGTAGCGCTGGACCATTCAAAATTATAAAACGAAACGGTCCTAATGCGTATGTTGTAAATCGCACTTTCCATGGGAATTAGCTCCACATTCAATGTGGAGGATCTAGTTTCATTCTAGGGGACCACTAACATGTCGTCCAACCTTTCACCTAACCATCCCAGTTCTCCTAATCTTTCCCTTGACCCATGGCCTCTTCCTAACCCATCTTCCTAGCCTCTACCTCTTATACCTACACCTCCCATATCCAGAGAGGAGATAGAGGATATTCTAGACCATCAGATTGTATCGAAGCTGGATGACGGTTTTCAAAAGTTCCTTATTAAGTGAAAGTCACGTCCAGCTTCAGACAATACGTGGCTCACTAAGGAGGAACTTCAGGGACTTGATCCAAACACCTTGGAGCGGTTTAGGAGCTTTGTTTCTCCAGTGGCGAAACCTTCGCAGCCGAGGAGAGTTGATGGGAACATCTTACACACACCCCCTCTACGCACGTATTCGAGGAGGTGGGCCCCACTTTCGATTTGGATCGACGACAACATCTTTGGCGGGCCTCATAATTAGGGGGCTGCATTGTGGATCTTTAGAGTAGACCCGATCATCACATAAATTCTACTATCGGATCTCATGATCGTGGCCCACTACTTTAGATGATATAGGATTTTAAGTTTTGATTACTTTTGTTATTAGAAACTTCATGAATGGATTTGATTGCTTAGATTAGTATTTATATGCTTTAAGCTTTGATAATAGTGAACACACATGGCGCAAGGGTAATTTTGTCCTTTTTCTTTGGGTTTAAGGTTTTCTTATAAATATAGCTATCCCATGTAGGTATTGCAATGAAGTTTATGAATAAAATTGCTGCGTTCTCTCTATCCCTTTGGGTTGAAGAATAAAATTGGGTGCAAAACCCTCCCATCCTCGAAAGGCTAACTACCTTGGTGTGAAGCCATACCCATTTCAAATCACCCCCACCTCTTTACACCTCACATCCATCATCTTCTACATCCTTTTCATCTTCAAATTCAACCTTTCTCGTACACAAGTCCTCTTCTACAGCAGGGCACAAGCAGATTTCAGATTCTGACCCATCCGAGGGGCTGAAACTTCGGCGGAGTACTACGCACAAACCGTGCATTGTATCAACACGAAATTTGGCATGGAGGCAATCCTACCTTGGCCGATCCTAGCCTAAAAGTTAGTTTCTGACTTTGTGGGCCCCATACACCTGCGGATGGTTGGACATGCATGTGCACCCAGGGCCATCTGCTGTCCAACGCATGTGGTTCATCTCAGGTTCTGTTTTCCTCTATTTTCCTTCTCTTTAGACTTAAATCAAACCCCTTAATCCAGATCCCTAACCCTAAAGAGTCCCAAATCCTAATTATTCCCAATTTTCGAACCCTAGATTTCCCCCCAAGTTGAAACTTGGTGAATCTCTTGAATTGGGGAACAATCCTTTGCAAGAATGGATGACTCTTACAATCCTTTGGGCGTGTTTGGTTTATAATTTTAATTTGATCCAACCCTAAAATTGTGTAGGCTTGGACCCCCATAGATTCCCCTTTTTGAATATTTGATCGTATGTAGGATGTGGAATTTTGTGATTGTTTAAAATTGGTATAATCTAAAGCTTGAGCTCTTGCATGTCATATTTAATTTCATGTCCTGCATCAGCCCATTTTTTGAGGGTGGGCCAATATGGTCCCATATCATGTATCGTCTAATCGCCGATGCAAAACAAACATTCAAAACCATGCATTTGTATGCCACTGTCTGTTGTAGGGTTAGGAGCATCTAATCTGTGTGATGTTTTTCTTGGTGATCCACCCACTTTGGGACTAGATTGTGTATGGTGGTGAATGAAGCAAGACACCATTTAAGGTGGAGATGTAATAATCCTTCCTTTTCCCCTCCACATCTTTGTTCCTTGTGACAATGTTTGCTCTTTCTTTCGATAGTTGCTTCCTATAAAATCAATGTTGATGCCATAGAGAATTCCAAAAGTACGATTGATAGAGGGTATTTCTATCGAATCAAATTGACTTTTATTAGGAAAACTGTTTTGCTTAAAGGCTCAAATGACCAAATAATAAGCAAGTTGTATGATGGTACTTGTGAGATATACGAACTCTGGTGATAATCATATTATATTTTGATGATGCATTCCAAGAGCTTTAAGAAATCCAAGAATATAGAAGCGACTGCATACATCTGCATCTGAATGATTTTCTGATCCTCCAGGACTTTTTTTGATGTAACCTGGATCCTTACTGCAAGAGAATTGTGAAGATTATTGCAATGCTATCTTCAAAATAAATAAATAAATGGAACCAAGAAAAAACAACGCAGTAGTAGCTCATAGCTGAACATACGTGGACAAATCCCATTTTATATCAACATGAAAATGATAATTGTAGGATATTGTGTGCGGGTGTGTGTATGTGCATACTTGTATGCAGGTAGGAGTGGGTACTGTTGTTGGTGTGTGTGTGTTTTTCCTTTGGTGGCCCTTCATGAGACCATGTCTTTTTATGTTTAGGGCTTCACGATAAAGGGACATTACATGAGAGAAATGGGTTAATCTCTCTACATCTCTCCTCCCAGTATTTTCCATTCCTTTTTGCATTATACCGTGTAACTTTTCATTGCATCAGAGCAGTAGATTCAATCCATTTTTCCCTCCTTTTTCTCTCTCCCTTTTTTCCCCTTTCCCATTTTTTCTCCCCCCTTCCCTTTCCTTTTCACTGCACACCTCAGCTGGTGTCACTGGATGATGCACGAACCAACGTCAACTGAGGCATGAACTAGCTAGAGTCGTCAGCTGATGCATCACCCAGCAAATTAGCCAATGCAGACCACCGATGGACTTGCTTGACTTTTGTCAGTTGATTTTGTGTCCTGTTTTCAACAATTTTGGAGATTTTCAGCTCTTTTTCTCAGTCTGGACCACGTGCAATAAGATTATCGAGTTTATTATTTAGCAATTGTTTGTGCATTGTCGAGGTTGATTCAAGAATAAACTGTGGATGTCTGGGACCCTCATAGGTCATTATCATGGGAGACGGCGACTAGGTCAAGCCAAGCAGGTCTTCAGGTGACCCACAGTGTTTAGCCCAGAACCAAAGTAAATCTTATTTCACCAGCCCAGCGACCCACTATTTGACCAGGCCGAGTTGACTAGGGTGAGCCCCTGATTGACCGACTTGGTTTATGAACTACTGTTCAGATCAAGCACTACATGCTTTCCAATATTAAATGGTTTTGATATTCATGCCTTTGCATTTATTCCTTCCAGTGGGCAAGCTGAATGCAAGTATATCAACAAAATAAAACTGGGAAAGGAGGGAGGGGGGGAGGAAGTTACCTGCTACACCTGTGGAACATTAGAAGTGTGCCGATTGCAAGAGAAACAGCAGTCCATCCCCAAAGTCCAACAACGGCAGTGACTTTTGTAAAATTAGGTGCTAGGAAGAGTACAAGATAAATTAGTTATCCAATTTTGCAAATCATAACCTCCATTTGACTATATATAAGTACTTTTAGCATCATGGGTACCCACCTATAATAATTGTGTTGATAAAAAGAACCAAAAGGATGATTATAACAAGCAATAGAATAGGAGCATATCCAATCTTTCCCATCCTCCCAATGCAAACTTTGTCTTCACAATGACTGCCATGCATCCTCTGTGCATTTGACTAAACACAATAGAATAC
This sequence comes from Magnolia sinica, assembly GCF_029962835.1. Classification (NCBI taxonomy): domain Eukaryota; kingdom Viridiplantae; phylum Streptophyta; class Magnoliopsida; order Magnoliales; family Magnoliaceae; genus Magnolia; species Magnolia sinica. The sequence continues at coordinate 10,052,663 of NC_080583.1, read as the reverse complement.
AGAATGTGATGGTTAGTAAAGCTAATAATAGTATCGGTAAATATGGACAATCCTCCAAAGGCGTCAAGGATGCATTTGGATGCACAAAAAAATGGTATTTTGTCACAAAATTTTAAATGCTATGAGAAGATATTTTTGTTGTTCTGCCTTGGGGGGACAACAATAGCATAATAGAAATCAGAACGAATCAAAATTGCAAAACGATGACTGGATCCAACTAGAAAAAAAAAATGCAACTCTCTAAATGTATTTATCTCTACATAACTCTCATCTCAATCAATATCTCTCAAACCAATAGCCATCTTCTTCTTCTTTTTAAAGGCTCAAACCAATAGCCATCACGAATAACAAATCACAACAGAATCAAAATCACAATATGATAACTCTATTTTTTTTATTTTTTTTTTAAAGGTTCCGACTAGAAAGAAAGAAAATTGCAACTCTCTTTATATGTATTTATCTCTACATATCTGTGTGACAATCGATCTTTGAAGAACCATTACCTCCAATAGCCATCATGGATAAATTGGTTGACATGCAATTTAATGAACCATTACCTCCAATATCCCCAAAATGTGTCTAATTTAGGGACCCAAAGAAGACAAGGCAACTCAATTCCACCATAGGCTTGAAGACAAGTATTTGCAGCAATGAACTGCAATTGTTTTCTCGTTTATTTGTTAAATTGCTACCCCACATATATATTCATGTTATTAGCAAGAAAAAAATACAGGAAACATTAAGAAAATACAAAGCGACAAAGAGATTAGGGTTTTTAGATTCATGACATATTGTAGAGTTTAATGGTTGTGATTAGGATTGTTCTTTACATTACATATATTAAAAATGTCACACAGCGTGGTGAACAGTCAATGGAAAAAAAATAAAATATATCTTAGTCATTTCTTGATACTTCTTTGGATTAATTTGAGGGGTGCCATGCTCTTATCATGGTGCAATTCTAATGAAAGCGCCTAGTTCAATGTAACCCCAAACCCAAAACCTCAAAGCAGGTGTTGACAGTGGTTTTGCTTTGATTCATTTGTTCTACATCATTTGTCTTCTCTTGTTTTGCTTTCTTTTCTACCCTGCCATCATTATCAACTTCATTCTTAATCAATTAGTACCTACGAAATTGTCAGAAGACAGCTTTATCCTCTGGAAGGTCACATTTTGCCCATTGCCTACGGACAGAATTTGATGGGTCACTGTTTCTAAACAAATGTTTTTTCTTTAATCAGTTTCATTTATATGTTCTGTTTATACCAAACATCGTGTTTATATCCAAAAAATGCATTGTCAAAAGGCTTTCATTGATTTGAGGGAAGGAACATTCCAGGCCATGTTATACTACAAACCTTTATTACAACCTTTGGAGAAAACCCTTGATTAAAAGGGAAAATGATGCAGGACATGAAAATTAAATATGATATGCGAGATTTCAGGCTTAAGATCACGTTAGTTCAGAAACAATTACACAAATTCCATATCCCACATGAAAGTCCAAACATTCAATTAAGAGGAATCTATGCGGGTCCAGGCCTACACATGATAGGGCTGGATCAATAAAAATTATGAGCCAAACAATACTCAAAGATAAAAAATAATCATCCACGCATGCGTAGTAATCAGTCCCTAATCCAAGGGATTCAGAAATTCCAATTCGGAGAACCTTAGGGTAAGAAAATTGGCAAATAACTTAGGGAAAACGTAATCTAGGATTAGGATTCATGAAAAACGGCTATGAGAGGATAAAAGAGGATAAAAACCTGAGCCAAAAGACGATCCCGCGTGTGGACAGTAACAATGGCCAGACGGACGTGCGTGTGATCCCGGCCGCACATGTGGGGCCCACTATTCAGAAAAAGGCCACCTTGGCCCTAGTCGACTAGGGATGGTCTCCAAAACTCCCAAATCTCAACTCGATCCGATGTACGGTTTGTGCGTGGTGCTCCACCGAAGTTTCAGCTCGCCTGCGGGCCGAAATCTGGAAACCTGCTATAATGAAGAAATCTGATGCAACAAAAGGACGAATTCGAAGTACGGATGGTGGGGGAAGATGGAAAAAAAGATGATGGAGGATGGGGGTGAATCGGGATCGATGTGGCTTCGCACCACGGTAGTTAGCCCTTCGAAAAGGGAGGGCTTTGCACCCACTTTTGAATTCTTCCACAACTCACGAAGAGAGAAGAAAAATAAAGCAGGAATTTTTTTATTAACTTCAATGAATCAAAAGAACTACAAGGGGTGCCTATTTATAGGGAAAATCCTATACTCCAAAACTTGCACCATGTGCGCAACCTATTACTTAGAGATGAATTAAACTAAAATAAAAACCAAACAGAGAAATCTAAAGCGTTCACAATGTTCTAAATAATAACAATAAACAAAACCTAAAATATGAAATCAATCCGACGAGTGGGCCACGATCATGAGATCCCATGATGGGCTTTTCTTGATTATCGGGCCCAATCTTTTGAACCAAACTTCGTCTTCTAGGTAGGAGGCCCTCCCTGGATGTCGTCATCGAGACAGATCGATGGTGGGGCCCTCCTACTTCGTGCGTACGTGCGTAGGTGAGGCGGCGTGCGTGCACGTATGCGCGAGATGTCCCCATCAATTCTCCTCGGCTGCGAAGATTTCGCCACTGGCGAAATAAAACTCCTGAACCACTCCAGGACGTCAAGATCAAGTCTCTGAAGCTCCTCCGCAGTGAGCCACGTGCTGTCTGAAGCTGGGCGTGACTTCCACTTGACCAGGTACTTCTGAAACTTGCCGTCCGACGTTAAAACTATCTGATGGTCCAGGATATCCTCTATTTCCTCTCTGGGTGTGTGAAGGTTAGGTATAGGAGGGAGTGACTGAGAAGAAATGTCAGGAAGAATAGGCATGAGAGGTAGAGGCTGAGAAAATGGGTTGGGACGGGTAGGTATGGGAGGTAGAGGCTGGGAAAATGGGTCGGGACGGGTAGGTATGGGACGTAGAGGCTGGGAAAATGGGTCGGGAAGGGTAGGTATAGGACGTAGAAGCTGAGAAGATGGGTCAGGACAGGTAGGTATGGGAGGTAGAGGCTGAAAAAATGGGTCGGGACGGATAGGTATGGGAGGTAGAGGTTGGAAAAATGGGTCGGGAGGGGTAGATATGGGACGTAGTAACTGGGAAGATGGGTCGGGACGGATAGGTATGAGAGGTAGAGGCTGGGAAAATGGGTCGGGAGGGGACCATGAATTAATGAAAAGGTCTGATGAATCAGGATGGTTAGGCGAAAGGCTAGACAATGCATCAATGGCCCCTTGAAATGCAACTAGATCCTCCACATTGAATGTGGAACTAATTCCCATGGAGGGTGGAAGATTTGCCACATACGCATTGAGACCGTTTCGTTTTATAATTTTGACGGGTCCAGCACTACGCGCGTGTAACTTACGAACAGCCCCCGGAGGATACCGCTCGGGCCTAATGCGGACCATCACAGAGTCCCTTACATTCAATTTTTTAAAACATTTATGCTGGTCTGCAGAAAATTTGTAATATTCATTACTAGTAGTGATCTTCTGCCTGATTTCTTGATGCCATGAATGAATGTGATGCACAAAAGACTCTACAGGCTCTGACGGCCTATGGGACAGTGACATAGGGACAAGATCAATAGGTTTCTCAGGTTTATAACCAATAACAACTTCATAAAGACTGAGACCTGTGGACCTATCGACAGAACTATTAAATGCAAACTCGGCTATAGGTATCACGGTGTCCCATGTTCTGGTGTGCTCTATATCCCTTCTAGGGGGAGACTCTTCCGGTAGATCATCAGGAAAGACATCATGAAACTCATCTACTACCGGAATGGCCTCAGTGGGTAACTCCATACTAGCCTCTGGGGCACTCTCTCTAGCCACAAGGCCGTACATGTTGTGCTACTCAAAATAGTGGTCTTGATGCCCCTGTTGGGGTGGGTGCACAGGTGCATGCCCATGACTGATTCCTTGGCCACCTCCATTCATTGGTCTATCCTCCTGTCCACCAGCCTGAAAATGGACATCTACCTTAATGCTGGGATTTGTCCTGGCAGAGGCCTTTAGTTGGGTAATGCGCGCATCAAATTGATCAAAGCGTTGGTCTATATAATGTTCATAGCACTTACCCAAACACTCGATTTGCTGGGACAACTTGTTCATTGACTCTAGCAGTTGCTCCATGTTTAGTGTAGGGTGCAAGCCAAAACCATGACCTGTACATGTGGGCATACACTGGCTAACTCAACCTAAGGACTTTCTATGACGACTATATGCGTCTAAAAACTAAATGACCCTACGAGACTCTATATGAAGGAGACTACACACCATTAGGAAAATTCAGCTATATATATCAAGGACTACGGTTTTCTAGCAGCTATATATGATGGACTGGATGCATGAATGACTCAAACAAACTAAACCCTAAATATATAGTGAATTCCCCTGCAAGAACCCTAGGCTTTGATACTAAATTTGATGCATGACATGAAAATTAAATATGATATGCGAGATTTCAGGCTTAAGATCACGTTAGTTCAGAAACAATTACACAAATTCCATATCCCGCATGAAAGTCCAAACATTTAATTAAGGGGAATCTATGTGGGTCCAGGCCTACACATGATAGTGCTGGATCAATAAAAATTATGAACCAAACAATATTCAAAGATAAGAAATAATCATCCACGCATGCATAGTAATCAGTCCCTAATATAAGGGATTCAGAAATTCCAATTCTGGAAACCCTAGGGTAAGAAAATTGACAAATAACTTAGGAAAAACGGAATCTAGGGCTAGGATTCATGAAAAACGGCTATGAGAGGATAAAAGTGGATAAAAACCTGAGCCAAAAGACGATCCCGCGGCAACAATGGCCAGACGGACGTGCGTATAATCCCGGCCGCACATGTGTGGGGCCCACTATTCAGAAAAAGGCCACATTGGCCCTGGTCGGCCAGGGATGGTCTCCAAAACCCCCAAATCTCAACTCGATCCGATGTACGGTTTGTGCGTGGTGCTCCACCGAAATTTCAGCTCGCCTGCGGGCCGAAATCTGGAAACCTACTATAATGAAGAAATCTGATGCAACAAAAGGACGAATTCGAAGTACGGATGGTGGGGGAAGATGGAAAAAAAGATGGAGTATGGGGGTGAATCGAGATCGATGTGGCTTCGCACCACGGTAGTTAGCCATTCGAAAAGGGAGGGCTTCGCACCCACTTTTGAATTGTTCCACAACTCACGAAGAGCAGAAAAATAAAGCAGGAATTTTTTTATTAACGTCAATGAATCAAAAGAACTACAAGGGGTGCCTATTTATAGGGAAAATCCTATACCCCAAAACTCGCACCATGTGTGTAACCTATTACTTGGCGATGAAGTAAATTAAAACAAAAACCAAATAGAGAAATTTAAAGCGTTTACAATGTTCTAAATAATAACAATAAACAAAACCTAAAATATGAAATCAATCCGACGAGTGGGCTTTTCTTGATTATCGGGCCTAATTTTTTGAACTAAACTTCGTCTTCTAGGTAGGAGGCCTTCCCTGGACGTCATCATCGAGATAGATCGATGGTGGGGCCCTCCTACTCCGTGCGTACGTGCGTAGGTGAGGCGGCGTGCGTGCACGTATGCGCAAGATGTCCCCATCAGAAAACCAAAGAGACCAGCCTGCATGATACTAGGAAAACAGACGCAAATGCGTGATGTCTTAATCTAATATTTGATGCAGGACATGAAATTCAAATTCAATATTGATGTGCGAGATTTCAGGCTTAAGATCACATTAGTTCAGAAACAATTACACAAATTCCATATCCCACATGAAAGTCCAAACCATTCAATTAAGGGGAATCTATACGGGTCCAGGGCTACACATGTTAGGGTTGGATCTGTAAAAATTATAAACCAAACGATGCTCAAAGATAAGCAGTAATCATCCACACATGCACAGTAATCAGTCCCTAATCCAAGGGATTCACCAATTTTAATTAAAGGAACCCTAGGGTGAGAAAAAGGGCAAATAAATTAAGGATAATGCAATCTAGGGTTAGGGTTTATGAAAAACTGGTATGAGAGGGTAAAATAAGAAGAAAACTTGAACCGGAAGACAGTTCCCGCGTGCGGACATCAACAATGGCCCAGACGCACGTGCGTGTGATCACAACCGCACGTGTGTGGGGCCCACTATTCAGAAAAAGGCCACCATGGCCATGGTCGGCCAAGGATGGATTCCAAAACCCCCAAATCTCAGCTCGATCCAATGCACGGTTTGTGCGTAATGCTCCGCCGAAGTTTCAGCCCTCTTGCAGGGCCAAAATCTGGAATTCTGCTGTAGAGAGGAAAACTGCTGCAATAAAGAACGGATTTGAATCGTGGATGATTGTACGAGATGAAAAGTATGGATGGTAGAAGATGAAAGCGAATCGGGATAGATGTGGCTTCGCACCACAGTAATTAGCCCTTCGCTGAAGGGAGGGCTTCGCACCCAATTGGATTTCCACAACTCAAGAACTCAGAGGAGTAGAAAAACGCAGAATTTTTATTAAACTTCAATGAATCAAAAGAACTACAAGGGGTGCCTATTTATAGGGAAAACCCTATACCCCAAAACTCGCGCCATGTGCGTAACCTATTACTTGGAGATGAAGTAAAGTAAAATAAAAACCAATCAAAGAAATCTACAGTGTTCATGATGTTCTAAATAACATAAATAAGCAAAACCTAAAATATGAAATCAATCTGACTAGTGGGCCACGATCATGAGATCCCATGGTGGACTTTTCTTGACTGTCGGGCCCACTCTTTTGAATCAAAACTTCGTCTCCTAACTAGGAGGCCCTCCCTGGACGTCGTCATCAATCCAGATCGACGGTGGGGTCCTCCTTTTGGCGTACGTGCGTAAGGGGCGGCGTGCGTGCGCGTGATGTCCCTATCAAATATCCTGCAACTCAGAGTGTGCAGAACATTGATCAGAATAACCTTCAAGAACTTCGAGTTACTTGATTGCCATTTAGCATCAGGCTTTTCATATGGTTATCTAGCATTTAGGCAATTCACATAGCCAGTTGGGCTTCGGGGTACTAGCATAGGACCCGAATTATATATCCAAAGAAGCATATGCTTGAGATATCCATGTAGCCAGGAAGGCATCAGATAGCCATGTAGCAATGTAGCGTGCATGTCTTTTATAACTGACAAGCAGCCATTAACCCGTCAAATAGTTTCTTACAATGCCATCTCGGTTGGGAATTGATAACTTGACATTGCCATGGGTCTAACATGCCAATGGAGATTAAAACAGGTGTGGCTGGGTGCAGTTAGCCATCAAGAAGTGGAATGAGGTGACATTTCTGAGCTGGAATAGTGTCAACGTGGGACGGCTTGTGCCTCAATGTTGACCACCTAGATCAGGTACTATTTATTTCGTGTTGAACCACAATGTAATGGCCATTAGATGTTAGGATCTGATACTATTCATGTAGCACCATGCCACGTGGTATTGTTCCGGGTGCAGAGCACCTTACGCCACTCTCTTCAAAGGCATTTTAAGGTTTGCACATCCCACTAGAGAGGGTGCTATGAGGGGAATGCCTTAAGGACCAGAGCCCGAAGACTCACTCCATCTCACCTTGTCTCATTGCACTGGGTGGCGAGAAGGGAGCTGGATCTCAATCTCATTCTTCATGAATCATGGACAAAATGACACCTTTCCTCGAAAGGACCCTAGGGGCTATTTATAGTCATCTAGGGGATGTCTTCGAACTCAAATGACAGTCATTTTGAGCCCAAAACGGCTATAGACACATGCCATATCCAATTGGTTAGAAGGACACGTGATGTGGTACAGAGCCTTCCAATTGTACAAAAGGTTCCGTCAAACTAAAGGGGTTTAGAGAAGCGAGCATTAGTGCTGGACGGCTAGTCAAACCGTGCTCATGGTCTTTCCTAGGCAGATTAGGAAAAAGGGATCACATTTGTCACATTCACGACCACTCAGCCTCCCTTTCCAAACTTCTCTGAGATTCAACCTCTTCTCGTGCAACACAAGGCATTCATTGTCTCTACCTCATCTGCAGGAAACTCTGATTCTTCTCCAATCGCTCGTAATTTATTTATTTTTTTGAGAAAGATGATGAATATTATTGGGGCTGAAAGGCCAAAAGGGAAAGAAAAAGAAAAAGAAAAAATCACAAGGAAAGAAAGAAAAACAACACCAGCTCAAAGGGCACCCAAACCCAAGAAAAGAAAACGGCCCTTAGGGCGTCCAATCCCTTAAAAACAACAACCCGATTAAGAACCCCATCAGCAGAGATGCTTTTGTTGTGAAAACATCAACTATTTCTTTCACCCCAAATAGACCAAATGACAACGAAAAGGGCCACCCTTCATTTATGAGAACCCAACACACCACCTCCATAGACATGCCAGGACTAGAATAGATGCTCGATCGAAGTTAGCATAACCTAGGAAACATTAGCCAAACGCAGGATCCCGAACCAGACCACCTTGGAAAAAGGAACAATGAATGAATAGATGATCCACTGACTCTGCGTAGCCAAGGCAAGGGAGGTAGGCATTTGGCAAAATCATAACTTGTTTGCAGAGGTTGTCGATAGTAAGAATCTTGTTTCAACCCGCAAGCCACGCAAAGGTCATAGCTTTAAGAGGGACACCATAGGACCAAACAAGGACAATAAAGAAGTTGCCGCCATTGGACATAGCCCCGGATAATAGAGTATAACGATCACACCGAGAAAAATGTTGAGTTGTACCTCTCCCAAAATAGTGTCTTTCACACTAGGAGATGTCTTTCCCTGCTCTAGCTCCCCCTTTCCATTTGGTACAGATGCAGATGAGAGAGAAGACATAAAAAGTCATCGATCTCGGAATCCAATAATTCCAACGACACGAAGGAACCCAAGCACCCCCGATACTCTGGCCTTAGAAGCAGCTTGCAACAGATATTCGCCACTAGGCAGGCCGGTGAAATTTTTGGATGGAATAGAACCATTCTGACTCAAGTGAGACAAAACCTCCAAGACTAGTGCGCCAACGTCCATTTTGAGGATGCCGAGTTAGAAAACTAATTCTGTCAAGGAAAGGAAGGCAGACAATGAAGTCACTACTCCCTTAAAGAGAGATGAAAAGGGATCTCATCTCAAATGGAAAGGGGAAGCTAGAGAAGGGAAAGACACGGAGCGAGGAAGCCCCACACCAAACATCCTTTCAAAATCTGACTTCCATCCCGATAACGAAACTTACACCAGCTGAGACTTTGCTCTTGATTCAGGAGATATACTTCCAGAGAAAGGAAGCACGGTAGAGGGACGAATCTCTAATCCACCAACCCATGGAGGTACTTGCCAACTATAATGGCCATCCACAGACTATTCTCCTCCACCCCAAAACGCCATACCCACTTGCCCAGCAAAGCAGAATTAATGTTGTCAAGACATCTAATGCATACACCCCCCTCATCAAAAAGACAACACACCTCCCCCCATTTTTATAGATGAAATTTACCTTTACGCACACCACCTCGTCAAAGGAAATCTAAGCTTATCTATTCTTAGAAGAATAGAGTTAGGGCAACGAAAAAGCAACATAAAATAGAAGGGGAGATTGGAGAGAGACACCTTAATTAGGATAATTCTACACCCAAGGGACAACAATTTACTTTTCCGGGGCAACAACTTCCTCTCACATTCTCTCTATCACCTTGTCCCATGAACCACATCACGTCAGAGTTAACCAAGCTAGACACGTTTGCTTAAATAGGCACTTTATTTTATGAGCCACAATTTCTGACCCAAGCCTGACCAAAAACCCAATAAACTCAAGCCCATCTTTCTAAGTGGATCCACTGGCTTGCCCCATGGGTCAACCCAAACCACTAGCATCCCAACTCACCAGCATCATTGATGATGCAGGTGATCTCTCCTCTATGGCTTTTGCCGAAAGTACCAACCACTAGGGATTTTGAATTGTTTCGGGCTGGGCTGTCGGGCCAGGCCTATTGGAAATTCTGATTTTCAGGCCCGAGCCCGGCCCACTGACACCCCTACCAACCACATAGACATGGGTAATGATGTATTTATACCAATCTCACTCATAGGATCTGGTCAGATTTCTTCATCCTTGGGTCATATACCCCTTGCAACTGTTACACAGTTCTGTGTGCGTGGTGCAAATTACTTTCAGTTGCACAGTTTGGGACGAATGAATTGAATTTATTCCTTTTATGTTTCTTTGGGTTGCCTCAGACCGGAAAGGCAGAAACTCAGTGGCAGCTGCGTAAATCATTTCTACAGTGGTGGAGCACAATCAGTCCAGCCCTCCAGGCACATATGTGGTGGTGGCTGCCCGATGAACATCCTGGATCTTTCGAATGTGCCACAATGGCACGTGTGGAGGAGTAGAATACAATATCCCACCCTGGCCAGTAGCCATAGGAATCAAATACAAAAAATGAACTAGTGCTCTGGAAGAAAGGAGAATTGAAGTTACTACAAATAGAAAAGATGGATAGACTAGTGTGCAAGGAATCTGAACATGCTGCAATTTGCTAGCTAATAATCTGTAAACCGTGTTTCCTTCTCCCAAGGTACAAGAGAACTTGAAGAGTTCCATGTAGTTAGTGCATTCCCTGCTTATAGTCTGTGGGTTCCATCATGCATGCAATGGAAACCAAAGCACAAGCAGACCTTGTAATGTAATACGTTATTAGATTAACCAACTTAGTTACATATTTAAATGTGAAAACAGCGTAACAAGTACAGCAGCAAATAAATGAACACTTACAAGGAAAAAAGTGACATGCCGATGACCTTTATCAGAAGCTAGCTGAGCAGGAGTAAATCCAGCCTTATCTTTCACCAGTAATTCTTGCTTAGTGCCTGCATGCACAAGTACTGTGCATGCCTCCACATTTCCTCTTATCGCAGCCCAATGCAGAGGCGTACAGCCTAACAACATGAGAAATTAAACAATATTGATATTTGAAAATCAGTTTCTCTACCAAAAGAAGCATCTTATCTTGTCATAATCACTGTCAATAGGTTTACAATTTCCTACTGTGATAAATTGGGAAACCTACTCATTTATAAATATGGCTAATCGTCATAATGTTGCCAAAATGCTACCCCGGCATTGGTACTTCAATACACTGATGACTTCAAAGTGCATGTGATACATGCACATACAACATGAGTCATGTTCAACAGGAGGGAAAGAAAATCCTCCAATCAGGTAATTAGGATGGTCCAATCATTTTGATTTTTAGGCAAAGGCCACAGTGGGGCCTGCAATGAACAATCTAGATCACATATAATTGTTCTGCATACAGAGGCTGGTCACATATATCTAAGAGAAGAAGTGCTTAAAATGGGATCCTTTTTCATGTGTTAGTATTATGTAAATACAACGGTAGCAGTTTTATTCTAGCATCAAACTTTTGGCTTCAAGGATATAAGTTATTAATGATGAACTTAATAGTCTATTAGCTGTAGTTTACCTACAAAATATTTTTTTAATCAATATGAAACACAGTAAAATCACAATACAATGCTAACAAAATTATTATAATATATTTATATCACACAGTGCACTTTGAGAGTAGGTACTCTCAAGGCTGTGTGTGTGGTCCATTTGAGCCTTGGATCTGCCTCATTGTTGGGTTCATACCCAAAAATGATCTGGAAAAATGGATGGACGGCATGGATAAAACCCAAACATCACGGTGGCCCCACAGAACCCCTGCCTGAACTGAGTTTGTCCGAGCGGGGGCAGGAGGCAATCCACTTCCTTAAGTGCCTAGACCTCGTCAACTCTTCCTTCAGGGCAAATAGGTTCGGCGATTTGGTACTAAGGAATCTAATCTGTGGAGATTCATTATTGCTGTTAAATATGGTTTGTCTCTGTCAAGCTGGTGGACTAAGGATTCGTCCCTCTTTGAGCTTCCTTCCTTTGGAAGATTGTTGCTCGTATTGCCATCAAGGTTTTTGAAGGCTCGAGCTTCTCCATTGGTGACGGGGCCAGAGTCAGATTTTGGGAGGATGTCTGGTGTGGAGATTCTTCCCTCCAATCGACCTTCTCGTCTCTAGCTAATCTCTACCCTGTGGTGGACATCCCTGTCACCAACTGCTTCCCTGGCCAAGGCACTGGAGGTGTCTGTATTCCCCCCTGTCGGAGTTTATTGGACTCTAAGATTGATGATTTGGTCAGCCTTCTTTCTCGTTTGCAGGGGTTTGTGCTTTCCCCCAGTGTCAAAGATTCTCTGGTTTGGAGGTGTGGCAAATCAGGAGTCTTCTCGATGCGGTTTTTCTACGGTATCCTCTCCCAACTCGAGAATCCTGGATGTAGCAGTCACTCGGGTCCTGTTTGGTCGTATGGAGCCCCTTCTAAAATAGTTGCATTTGCATGGCTGGCTAGTAAAAACCGTATTCTCACGATCGATAATCTTCACAAAAGAGGTGTCCATTGATCATCTTTTCCTCCACTGCTCATTCTCTTGAATAGTTTGGTCTAGTATTTAGTCCATTCGAGGACCTCAGGGGTTATGCCTTCATCTATTATCAGCCTCTTCCAATCATGGCACGTAAGTGGAGGGGGAAGGCTCAGTAAAGCAAGATGGAGGATCACCTTATTAGTTGTTCTTTGAGCCATCTGGGGAGAGAAAAAACCGATGTTTCTACAACAAAGTGTTTCCGTTGCTAGGATCTTAAATCGGGTTTTGTTGTATATTATGGATTGGATCTCTTGAGAGGTCTGTTTTGTTGGTTGAGGTTGGTTAGCCTGGGGGTTGCTTGTATTTTGTATTTTATTTTTCTTTTTCTTTTTCTTTTGGTTTTGGTTCTTGTTTTTCTTTTTTGTTCTTTGTTTTCTTTTAGCCTTGGCCTTAATAAATTGCTTCATCTTTCAAAAAAATCAAGTGTCATGCCAAGTATTTAATTCCACTTGGCATGATAAGCTATCAAGAAATGAATGGCAAGCAATTGACTGTATGTGTTGATAAATAGAAACAAAATCAACTTATAATTATAGAACCATCTGCCGATGAACTTCCTGAGACTTTCTTCAGACCACGATATGAGATTGGTACTTATATCCCCATTCATTGATGGTCAGATTAAATAAATAAATAACAATGTAAAGCTTATAACATCCAATGATGAAGCTTGTTGATGATACCATAAGCTCATGAGGTCCAAAAGAATCTGTACATATAATTAATAGACAAGCAATGCAAAAGTTTAAGGAGAGAAAACGCCTAGTAACCACACCTTCTTTATCTTGTCTCCCTTGGCATGCGTCCCTAAATAGAAGCAACCTTATAGTATCTGCAAAGCCTTTGTACGCAGCCCTGGTGAACATAAAAGCATAAGATGTCTAGAATGTTGTTAAAAACGCAAAAGAATTCCATGATTCAGTTATAATACTTTTTTTCTAAAGGTGATTTGGTTATAATATATGTTTCAAATTGTCTTGAAATAGCCCATTACTGCAAAATGATGATATTTTAAGCACATACAAATTTTTAGAAGTTCATTAGCATCTTAGTATGGGAAAGAACCACATCTTCCAGTAATTTACAATAGTGAAGAAACTAGAAACCACTTCATGGAAACCAAAATGGGAGTGAGAATTTCTTATTTTTATTTTTAACATTGATGATTATATTTAAAGCCGCAAATTTACAAGTATAAAAGCAACGAAGATTTACAAATCCCCCTAGAATTCCGACAAAGTAGGCATATGCTTGTGAACTTCCACCCATTCCAAGACTAGATATTTAGCCCTTCAGAATAACTCCCAAGCCTGCCCCGAACAATTCCTAAAACATCGGCTATTCCTCTCTAACCAAAGAGCCCAAGGACCTGCTAACAAACTTAAACGCCACATTTTCCAACCCATTTTTCCTATGCCCCCACCATACCACATCAAAAGAAATTCTTCAATTGAGCCCGGCATCACCCATGCAAACTGAAATAACTTGAAGAAATCATCCCAAACCTCTCTAGAAAGCGAGCAATGGATAAAAAGATGATCCACCGATTCCTCAGCTCGAAGACACAAAAGACATACATTCACAAACCTATAACTTCTTCAATTTCTTCCTCCACCAAGTTTCTCCTACAAGGCAGAGCCCATACTACTTCCCCTCCCGCTATGGAAAAGCATGAATCTACTGTAAGATCCCCCTCTATGGAAGTCCCCACCAATCATGGAAACATATCGTGTAAACATTGTTCTCCAACCCACCTATCTTCCCAAAATCTAACATTCTTTCCATCCTCCAATAGAAACCCAATTCCTTCCCAAACTTTTTGCCTCATTGATGTGAAAGATTTCCATAGGAATGAAGCTCTATATATTGAAGACGGTCCACCAACCTCTTTCCTCTAACCCATATTCCTACTTATCACAACTCGCCAATGAGACTCTACTTCCATCCCAAATCTCCAAGTCCAAACCCATTTCCCTAGTAGAGCCACATTCATGATCTCCAACCTCATGAACCCCACCCCCCCTTGATCCTGCGATTTGCATACTTCCTCCCATTTCATGAGATAAAACTTTTGTTTGTATTCTGCTCCTTTCCAAAGGAAGTCCTGCCTAAGTTTTTCCAGTTTTTGCAATACCGACTTGGGTCATTTGAAAAGGGACATATGGTAAACTGGAAGGTTAGATATTATAGTCTTAATCAAAGTTATTCTTCCGCCCATTGAGAAATGTTGAGTTTTCCATTGCGACAGTCTTCTTTCAAACCTTTCGATCACTTTGTCCCATAAGTGTTTCGCTGGCCTACTAACACACAAAGGAAGCCTAAGATATGACGTAGGAAAGGAACCCACTCTACAACCAAATTGATCAGCATGTATCTTCAATTCCTCAGGGATACCCACCCCCAAATTTCACTCTTCACAATGTTAATTTTAAACCCGAGACTGCCTCAAAGCTGACAATAATCACCCAAAGATTTCTAAAATGTAGAGAGTCTGCCTCACAAAATAGCAAAGTATCATCTACATACTGCAAATGTGAAAACTGGAAATTGGAGTTATCCACTTTAAAGACTTTCATCAAACCCTCCACCCCTTCTTTGTCTAGCATTCTGCCCAAGGCCTCCATAACGACGACGAAAAGATGTGACGACAACGGATCCCCTTGACGTAGACCTCTAGATGCTAAGAAAAAACTATTCAAGGAACCATTAACCAGGATGGGGAATTTCACCGATCTCACACATTTCGGCATCTAGGATCTCCACTTCGCCCCACATCCCAACCTATGTAGCATATAGTCCATAAATTCCTAATCAACATGATCGTAGGCTTTTTCGAGATCAAGCTTAGAGACAAGGCCTTTCGATCCTCTTCTATTACAAGAGTCAATACACTCATTCGCCAATAGAAAGTTATCTACTATGTCTGCAAATTTATGGGTCTAAAGTCTCTCAAGCTTTCAGCCCCTTCTTTTTTGGGAATTACTACTACGAACGTGGATCCTAACTCCGAAGCAATACATCCTTTCTCATAGAATTCTAATGAAACTATACACATCTTCCTTGACCAACTCCCAAAACTTTTGATAGAAACAATTGGAAAACCGTCCAGCCCGGGTGTTTTATCACTGCCCAATTCTTGCACTGCTTGAAAAACTTCTTCCTCGGAGAAAGCCTTTTTCATAGATTCCGCCGCTTAAGAGGAAATAGCATCGATGGACAAATTATCAAGCAACGGCCTTTTCCATTCTTCTTTTGATATAAGTTTCCTGTAGAAATCGACTATAGCATTGCATACCTTAGCCTTACCCTCCATTCTTTCCCCCTCTACCATTAAAGATTTTATCTTGTTTACCCTTGCCCTTGCACTTGCCATGGCATGGAAGAATTTTGTGTTTTTATTACCATTTTTGAACCAAAAATGCCCGCGATCATTGGCGCCATTTGATTTCATCCTCACGTATTCTAGCATTGTATTTTGCACGATGCACTTCCCACCATGCTCTTTCTTCTTCCAAAAGATCTCCCGACTCTTCCTTTACATCGAGACTTTGGATTTCTAGCAAAATTTCCGTAGTCTCCTCTTCACAACCCCCTAGCTCTTCTTTCCTCCATTTGCAACACCACTCTACCACCTTGTCTGCAAATCCTTCTATTTGTAGCCAGTAGAGTTCAAATCTGAGCGGACAGGGGCCACAATCTTCCTCATCCATTTCTAGTAAATCAGAGAGTGGTATGAAACTGGCTTCAGTGGGCCTCGCTGATGAATCAAAGGTATCTTATCCACCCAATATGGAGAAACGAGAAACCGATCTAATTTTGACTTTATTGCCTTTGCTTGACCATTTGACCATGTAAATTTCACCTCACCTGTTGGTAAGTAGACCATGTCATTCCTAAGAATCCAATATGAAAAGTTCCACATGGTAGCAGTTATTCGACCCACATTAGATTTCTCATGAACAAATCTTACCACATTGAAGTCATCACCCACACAGCAAGGCAAGCTCCATCAACTCTTACACAAATCAATCTCTTCCCACAGTTTTGAACAAAGCCTCAATCGGCAGGATCCATAAATCATTGAGAAAACCCATCTGAAATCTAAATATGCTTCTTTAAACAGCAAGGAAAGAAAGTATTTCCCCTTCCAGCAATCCTGTTTACACCAGAAATTTGATTCCCACACTACTAAAATACATCCCGTTGATTCTGATGCTTCCAGCACTTCCCACACTCTTTTTTGACCCCACCACAGAGAAGTAATTATATTTAGATCAATTGCCTGCATCTTCGTTTCCTGAAACGTTGCAATTTGAACTTTGAATCTTTTGCACATATTTTTAATCTGGCCTCGCTTCTGCAGACACCCAATCCCCTCATGTTCCAACTCATGACCTTCATTGAGCACTTGCTAACCCCATCTGACCCGCACAAACCACTCCCCCAGGCAGATCAATTGAATTCTGTCAATCCTTTACAACACACTCCAGTTCTCCACCACTGGGAAAATCTATAACATTTCCAGCTTGCTGAATCAGTTGCCTGCCTCTTTCTTCTACAAACTCAAACAGTGCGACGTAATCCTTCAGCCTATCCCCGAAAGTTACCCCCACCAGCCAAGCGACTTTAGCCGTAAATAATTTTATACATTTCATACCTTGGGCCATTGACATCTTTGTACTCCATAGCTGAGTCGAGTTGCTGACTACAACTTCCCTCTGTATCAGAATCTTCCTCTCTAGGTACTGATTGCTCATCAATAACCAGTGGGGTCACCATTTGTGGTTCCTCTGGTTCTTCATTGTCTCCTGGATGTATATCCCCTTGCCACAGTTGACTTTCAGTTGCTACCATTTCCGGTAAAGAAAACCCCACAATCTGACCTGTGTGAGCAACGTCTGATGTGGAGGAGGCGTCGTCGTAACCTTTGTATGGTACCATTTGAGAAGTTGTGAGACCTTGATGGTCTACCATGGGTTCTGATGCTGCTTAGCGTCATATCAAATCCTTTCCCCTTCTATTT
The DNA here is from genome assembly GCF_029962835.1 of Magnolia sinica. Classification (NCBI taxonomy): domain Eukaryota; kingdom Viridiplantae; phylum Streptophyta; class Magnoliopsida; order Magnoliales; family Magnoliaceae; genus Magnolia; species Magnolia sinica. Next base: position 10,035,112 of record NC_080583.1, on the reverse strand, counting down.
CTTGCGTCAGGCCCCTCTGTACGTCTTCTTCATTTTGAAATGAACCTCTTGTATGAAGGTCTTTTGGAGCCCCTTCTAGATCCTTGGATCATAGGTGAAGGGTGAGGCCGTTTGGAAGGGGAGCATGGACATTCAACACTCTCAGGACCCCCATTTGCCCTATATATGAGATTTGACGGGACTGGGGTTTATTCCAGCTGTTTCGCCACACATGGCTTGACTTAAAGTCAATATGCGAGCATGCGGGAGTCGTAGCTTCCACCACACACGGGACTACATTCGCACGGCTCGGAGAGATATTTCGGGAGGTTTCCTTTCGAATTATGTCTCTATCTCCCGCATTAAATGGTGTTTCAGAGGATTGGCCATGCGCCGGCCATGCTATGGTCGATTCGACAACTAGCTCCTCTCGGTCATTAATGTGAACCTGAAAATCCGCTACGCCTGATGACATATCTCCAAGCATCAAGTTCCTTTGAATATTTTCATTTTCCCCTTTTCAATGGCCAATGGAGGCTCGACACAAGGTTGCTTTATCATTTGGTACTCCACTAGAGTAACTATTTTGTACTCCATCTTCATCCATTCAATTGGCCACCATTGGTGAACTGCTGACCAGTTCTCCGACTTCTATCGTCTGGTCGTCCTGCTCTTGGATGACTTTAACATACACTTTCTCATTTTTCAACCCTTAAACTGATTGATTCTTCTTTCCAATCCGCAATCTGGCAAACCTGAGTTCTTCACTATTGTTCATGCTGGGATCAATCGACATCACAGTTCCAATGCAAGCTCCAATTTCTCTGAAGATGTCATCCATCCAGAATTCCATCAGAATATTCCAGATCTGATACCAATGCTCCTCCCAGCCAAACACAGACCACTGTTTCCGTTTGAGAACCCCTTTCACCGTCCCATCTTGACATTCATTACAGTTGAATTGCACTGAGAACATGTGTTCCTGACTTCCCAGAGAAACAAAAAAGGTGTTCTTCTGTAGACTTTTAGCTACTATATCCTAACGCCCCCCCCCAATTTCGAGCTAACCAGTCCAGCAATTCCCTTTCCTTTAAACCTGATTTAACTATCACCACAAGGCAGAACTGGAATGTCTGCCATGATTCTTCTCAAATTTTCTTATTAATGTGCACCTCTGGGCCTCCATCCATTACCACCCTCCACAACCATTTCTCAGGAGGATTGTCCCCTATCTTTTCCAAGTTTCCTCCCTATTTTGGAATGTTCATGACTGCCTCTTTGAAGGACCTTCCTGCATTCGCTTTTGTTGACATTGGGAGATGGCCCTACGATGATGAACCTGCCTCCCTCAGACCTGTTTCCCTCGAGCCTTCCGATTATTTTTTTTGTTTTACTGATTACCTTCCCTTGATCTTGCCAACGATTCTCTTCCATATTCTTTCGTCTGGCCCATATCAAGCTCTCTTCTCTGCACTCCCAGTTTGGTACCTCCGAAGCTTTCCCCATTCAGAAGCTGGACTTCCTCTTCAATCCCCCTCTCAGAACTCATTTGAACAAAGGCAAATCCCCTGAACTTGTTAGAGTTCCTCTCTCTTGGGATAACTACCTCCATAGCTATTCCATCCTGCCCAAACACCCTTTCGAAGTTAATCAGCTGCCAACCTATCAGAAAACACTCGGCAAATAGTGTCAGATATTCTGATAGTATTGAGCCACCGCTTCTCCCCAACCTTTGTTGACCCTCCTTCCGATTCCGGACAGTTTCCCATTTCCTTTGTGTGTCATCTTCTAACACCACCTCGTCAGGCCCGACTTTACTGGTAGATGCCAGCTTCCCTTTACTTTTCACCGGTAATGGCTCCCCATCTTTTTTCGCTCACCACATAATTTCAGGAACTCCAGCTCATTATCCAAAATGGGAGTCAGAATACTCGACTCTTCCTATAAAAGTTTACACATATAGCATTTACCTAAATAAAGTTTGGATGTGTTGTTAATTGAGGAAATATGAAAAGAAGTTGGGTTCCATATTGGAATCGCAAAGAATGAATTCTGTTGGAAATCATTCCCAACAAAAAACCATGGACTAGATATGGAAAGAGATGATATGATGGGAAAAAATGGTATAAAATCAAATAAGCTGCAAAACCACGACTTTGTTCCAGAATGCTGAAACTGATGAGACGCATTTCTGGAACTTCTTGCAGTAACCTATGCAAGTGATGGCAACTTACATTAAAAAAATATGTAGAATGGCAGTGGCATATGAAAGAACCAACAATTATTTGTTCTCTGAACAAGAAAATCGACAAGTTCCCTTATTTCAAGAAAAACAAATTTTATTTCAAGATAGCTAACGAGTTAAGCCTGAAACATAAGCATACCAATGCAGGGGGCTCCTCCCATCATTATCTGGTGCATCAAAATCTGCACCATGCCGAATGATGATGTGGTTTAAGAAAGATGTTTGTCCATATTGAGCTGCAACATGAACTGCCTGGTGAAAAGATACCAAGGAATAAACACAGGGACTATCTGAAGTTTAATAGTTTGACATGCAAGAAATAACAAACACATATAATCACAGTCCTCGCAAGCTACCAAGATGACATAGAAATAGGAATAACCTTAAAACTACAAATTATGATAGTAATAGCAGTTTTCCACATTATATATACAACATCAAATAATTGGTATGGTGGAATATTGTAACAGGATTCGTGTAAACTGACCCCAGTTAGTTCGGTTAAGGCTTTGATGATGATGATGATGATGATGATGATCAACTAATTGGTATGTCTTGGATTACTATGAAAGCTAAACAGGATGCCATGGCTGGGAGAAGACTTAGGGCCCGTTTGGTCTGGTGTAAATACAGGTAAACAATGGTAAAAGCATAATAATAAAAAGGGGCAGATGTTTGAAATGTAGCCGGAATTTTACCTCAAAACTCAACTTTGTAAAAGGGAAAAGTTTGTGGGCCCCACCATGATATGTGTTATATCTACGCCGTCCATTCATTTTCTAAGATTATTTTAGGGCATGAGCCAAAAAAATGAGGCAAATCCAACGCTCAAGTGGACGACACCATTAAAAAAAAAAAAAAAAAAAACAGTGTGTTCAACTGTGGACATCTATTCCCACTGCTTCCTTTGGTGTGGTCCACTTGAGCTTTGGATCTACCCCATTTTTGGGCTCATGCCCTAAAATGATCTGGCAAAATGAATGGACGACATGGATAAAACACATACATCATGTTGGGGCACGCAAAGTTTTTCCACGTGGATGCTATACATATGTTATGCAAATCGAGGACCCTATACCTATCAAATCTTATGGGAGGAAATACTAAAGTAAATAATTATTACTTATTTATGTCAAATTACCGGTAATTACCTAAAACCAAACAGGCCCTTAATGTAGCGCAAGATGCAACAAATTGCTTCAAGGTGACCACAATGGGGAGCATGCATGAACTAACTAACCAAACTCATTGCATGAGATAGATTCAGGCAAGTAATAGTCAAATATATCAACAACACAACCAAGTGCTATCACATACAAGGATTATCAAGGAGTTCCCCATCATCTACCCAAAGTTAGCTTCTTATTAACTTCCAATGGAAAATCAATAGTTTTGACACCAGGATTACCCGTTGAAGTCAACAAATCAAGGGAATATTTCCATTGAGACAAAACTATGTCCTTCTTAGAACAAGAGTATATAATCACTTTAATGTTATATGATAGAAATAGATTTTAGCGGCCCCAAATATTTAATGTCAAACACTTTGTTCAAATATAATTTCAACTCAGAAATATCACCAACATCATCACCTGTAAGAGTATATCATCCACATGGACACTCACAATAATGAGACCTTGCACACGCCTCTTAACAAACAAAGAATGATCTGAGTGAATGTGATAAATCCGATATAAATCAAGGCCCCACTAAAAAGCTTGCTTCAAGCTCAAGGAGCTCTGACACCATGTCAGATAAGAAAAAAAATTTGACAAAGAAGAAAAAGCCATATACGGTTGGACATCCAATCCTTATTTATAACATGTAGAGATGTATAATCACAAATATGCCCTTAGCACTTAAAGAAAGAAAAGACGAAAAAAGAGGGAAAACATAAATAACTTGAAGAGAAATAACCCAAGGACCAAAGGCCCACAAACCCAAAGGCCAAACTGGTCCACACGCAAATGTCTACACTATTATAGTATCCTTTCTTCCGTATGGGATGCCGGTTCGCCTATTTTTCTTTCAATACTACTCTTGTTGGTAGGCATTCTTTTGAATATGCTTCTCAAATCATGATGATGATGATTGTGATTAGAGAAGCATATTCAAAAGAATGCCTACCAACAAGACTAGTATTGAAAGAAAACTAGGCCACATAACTTTCTATAAGGAAGGATACAACTTTGAATTTGAAAAACCTTTAGACAAAGCCAATAACTTCATCAGTACAAAAAATGTCACCTAGAACAAGATAATGCAAGAGGGAAACATTCCTAATATAAACGCTAGATCTCGCAACAAGATAATGGAAGAGGGAAACATTCCTAATATAAACGCTAAGATTTGCCTCTCTTCCTACACAAGCAAACGAATTTATTTATTTTTTTGAGAGATAACAGCAAATTCATTAAAAAAGAGGAAAGAAACAACGAGGGGATTAGCCCGCTGAGGTAGCAAACCAATTACCCTCCAGGAAGCAGCAGATTACAACCCTTTAGGTTAACCACAATGGAAGCCCATTCAATAATATACGCATGAACTCTACTAAGAACGGAACCCACCAAACTAGAAACATTGTTAAAAACCCTCCCATTTCGTTCTTCCCACACTAACCACCACACAGCCAAAATGGTCATTCTCTAGACCATGGATGTTTGGTTCCCTAGAGCAGCACCATGCCAAGCTTTTAGCAATCGGCCCATCGAATTAGGAAAGGACCAAGAGACACCGAAGGAGATTAATATTGCTGACCATACCTTGTTGATAAAGGGGCAATGAATAAAAAGGTGGACCACCGATTCTTCATCAACCATACAGCAATGGCGGATGTTAGTAATTATCATTCCCCATTTCCTCAAGTTATTGACTGTAAGAACCTTGCCTTTCCTGACCAACCAGCCGAAGAACACAATCTTTGGAGAAACTTTGTATTTCCACACTTTATCAAACAAGGACTTTCCTACACCATCTGCTTTCCTATCAATGAAACTATATAAGGACTTCACCGAGAATGAACCTTTTTTGTCCGGTCTCCAAAATAGGCTATCCGCAAAGCTCTGGACAGGATTACAACTGCTGATACAGCCAATAAGAGTTGCAAAATCTTCTATCTCCCAATCATGGAGATTCTTTCTGCAGGGAGGGTTCCAGACGATATCATTTCCAAGGGAGGAATAACAATCAGCAACCGATATGGATCGATCCGGAGCAAGCCGATAGATACTCGGAAATTCTTCTTTGAGAGCGGCTTCTCCCACCCAAGTATCTTCCCAGAAAAGAATATTCTCGCCTTTTCCTATGGAATATCTAATACCTTTGAGGACTTCCTTCTTAAGAGAAAGAACTCTCCACAAAGCAGATGCCCAATAGAATGTGGAGTCCTTGGTCCACCAACCACCTGCTGATCGACCATATTTACACTTGACTAAAGTGTTCCATAATGTCCCATCTTCATTTCCAAGTCTCCAGATCCACTTCCCTAACAATGCCCAATTCATGATTTTAAGGTCTCTAATGCCTGCACCTCCATCTTGGATATGCTGACATACCACCTTCCAGTCGACCAGATGAAATTCTTTTTTCCCTCCTTTCCGTGCTAAAGAAAGTCTCGTCTTAGTCTTTCCAGAGTAGCCAAGATCGCCGCTAGGCACTTGAAAAGGGACATAAAGTATAGGGCCAGGTTCGACAGTGCAGCTTTGATCAAATTAAGACAACCGCCCAAAGATAAGTATCTGCATTTCCATCTAGCTAAGTATGATTCAAACCTGTCTATCAACTTGTCCCAAAGAATTTTTGGGGGTTTGCCTATACATAAAGGAAGGCCAACAAACGTTGTTGAAAGTGTGCCCATCGAGCAATCGAAAAACTCAGCAAGAGTCCTTGTTTCTGTTTCATCCATTTTAACGCCAAACATCATTGATTTTTTCAAGTTAACTTTAAGGCCCAAGACTGCTTCAAAGCATCGGATTGTAGTATGCAGATTGCTAATTTTTGCCTGATCTGCTTCACAGAATAGAAGGGTATCATCTGCAAACTGAATATGCGAGATCCAGGTATCCATACTTTTAATCTTAAAACCGTTGATGATGCCTTCGATCTGACCCTGTCTCAGCATTCTGGAGAGGGCTTCACCGACTATAAGAAATAAAAATGGGGACAGTGGGTCGCCCTGACATTCTTTTGGTCTCCTTTCACCATTAAGCTTTTAGAAAAGGTTAACGAAAAGAACCCCAAACCTTTCTCTAAGTACCTACCAAGAAATGGTGAAAACTCTATTTTTTATGGGTGGTGTACATAATCAGTTCAGGTAAAGGACCGAAACAAGTACATGAGAAGGAATTCAGCCTCCATTAGTGAGAGGTGTGCACTACCAGCTCCACCAACGAGCTGGAGGCAAGAATTGGCAAAACTAAACATTCAATCCTGCAAACAATTCTCCACACGAGGGTTGAACTTTAAAAGAGTCTGCACATGTGTAAATGCCAAAATGAAAATCCCTTAATAGGAAAGGAAATCTAAATCTATTTCTATCATATAACATGGAAAATCAGTTGTGGACAGTATATACTCTACTGTTACTATTAAGTAGTGGGAATATCATGCTGAAGTCTAACTTCAAATGAAAAACATCTGACCCATTAAAAACTTCTAACCCAAAGATTCAACCCAAAAAACAAAACAAAAAGAAAACCATGTCACAATTCATGGCTTGAAACTCGGAAAATGCAAGGTCAGACCGACATTCACTTTTGTCAAAGTACAAAAACTATCAAATAAAAATTTACCCGGTACCCATTAACATCTGCCGCTTCAACTCGAGCTCCATTCTGAAGCAAAACGTCTGCAACAGCAACTGACCCACGAACAGCTGCCCAATGCAAAGCTGTTTGCCGCGTATTATCAGCAGCATTTACATCTCCACCATGCTTCACAATAATAAAAACCAGAAATTCAATTAAAATAACAGCAAATTTACCAAACCAAAGTCCCTGCAACCCAGTAAGGACTTTAGCTGCATACGTTTGTTGAACCATGTAAAAGTGGTGACTCATTCACCGCCATGTCACAGAAATGTACGTAAATCTAGACTGACCAAATCACAGACACCTTTATCAGTGGAGCATAGCCTGCAAATCTCTAACAGACCCAATCATCTAATTCTGCCCTTTGAATTTGGACAGTTCACCATTTCCTTCTCCAATCATCCATTCAATAGTCACCAACCAGTCAGCTGGTACCAGTCATAAGCGTAATTTACCAGCTATGCCACATCCAAAATGTGGCCAGAAGTTGAACGGTCTGAATTGAAATACATCTACGTGATGTGTACATTGGGTCACTAACCACCATTTAACATGGTGTAGCCAACACAAACCAGAGTATAACTCAAAAATTCATGCCGCGTTTGGATGCCGAATTGGAATGAATTGCAATAATTCAATTCGATAAAAGAAAAATTAGCCGAAGTGAGGGAAGAACCACTCCGTCCATGCTACCGAATTGCAATTTGCGATTACGGGTTCGGTTGTCATCAATTCCCAAAACGACCAAACCTCCATCTTGGCCATTTTCTTACTTCCCAATTGGGTTATTGCAATTCAGTTCTACTGAGCATCCAAACGCGTCTAAATCAAAACAGAAAGAAATGGAATCTACAGTGTACCTCGATTATGTACTGGGCTATGTTAGGGTAGTTATTGAGGGAGGCCCACTGGAGAGCGTAGTATCCGTTGCCGTCGGGTTTCGAGAGAGGGAACCCATCTTCTTCGACGAACTTGCTGAGCTTCTGGAGGTTTCCATAGGCGGAAGCGGAGAAGACGTCGGCGATGACAACAGAAGTATCGCTGGCGTTCCCGTTTGGAGGAGCTGAATTCTCTCCGGTTTTGAAATCGGATACGATTTCGATCTCTGATTCGGCAGGAGGCGGCATTCTCCTCTCTCTCTCTCTCTCTCTCTCTCTCTCTAGGGTTAGGGTTTTTGCAGGAAATTCTGGTTTGGGAAAATGGGAATTCGTGCTTGGGTGATCGGATCGGGATTCAATTCAGATTGGAGCAGGATTTGCTTCGGAAGGGTATTTTTGTCATTTAGGTATTTCTTTGGGCAGCACGGTTAGAGGGGCAAGTGCAGGAGGTTCCTTTGAAGAAAAACTTCTATACTCTGGCAGTGTACGATGGATGATACGCAGGCACGTAGATATTAATTAGAAATTGCAATATTTGGATATAATTAATTCAAATCAAACCGTACAAATCATGTTAAATAGTTTAGATTCACCATTAACCAAAAATTACAATTATTTTATGATCTTATTTACGGATTGGTGGACATCTATTAGACGGTTAAAAATCTAATATATCCAATGGTTCTATTCCGACAAACAAGTGTCCACGAATCAAAGGATGGAATCGTTCAACAAAACTGATCCTTGGAATGTGACTTAGTGACAGTTATTTCCACTATTTAGATGGTTCTGATTGAGTTTATATATGCCAAGTATACAATTTCTGAGTGCCTGCGTATCAAGAGTCATTCGACGCCCCAGTATCATATATTTCCTTCCCTTGCAAAGAGGAAGAGAGTCTCCGGCTTGTTGGACGAGGTGGTGGAAACGGCGCAGTGTACGTGAGCGATGAACGCGGATTGGGTACTACCCTCACCAGGACCTAGCTAGACGGACGGTCCTGTCAGGGGCTCCGTGGGATCCACCGTGATATATAAATTTTATCCTAGCCGTTAATCCATTTTTACAGATAATTTGAGGTAATTAGACCAAAAATTAGTAATATATAACTCTCGAGTGGACCACACCACAATAAGAAATGATGACAATAATATCCACCGTTGAAACGTTCCTAGGGCTTACTGTGATGTTTATTTTCCATCCAACCTGTTACTAAGGTCACGTAGACATGGATAAAGGGAAAACATAAATATCATTTTGATCCAAAACTTCCGTGAACACAAGAGGTTTTCAATGGTAGGCATTAAATCCCCACGTTTCTTGCCGTATGGTTCACTTGAGCGCTCGATATTCCTATCTTTTGTGATTAATATTTAAAATAATTTTTCTAAATGGATGGACGGCGTGGATAAACAAATAAATCATGAGGGCTCACGTAGCCCATGACAGGACCGTCCTCCTCAAGGTAGGTCCTGGCGGGTTGGTACCCAAACCGCGCCCGTCAGCGATCCAGCGTTCGATCCCGGTTGTTTTGGGCGCGACTTGGGTAGGACCCCGGAACCAGCGACTTGGGTAGGACCCTGATTGTGGGGCCCACTTCGATGCATACGTTTTATATCTAAGCCGTCTATCCTTTTTTTCAAATCATTTTATAGCATTTTCCCAAAATATAAAGTAGATCCAGTTTTCAGGTGGACCACACCACAAGAAACAGTGGGAAATGACCATTAAAAAAATTTGGTGGGCTACAAAAGTTTTTGATATATATATATATATATATATATATATATGACATTGATGTTGGATGGAAAATAAACACCACGATGGACTAGGAGGTTTTTAATGGTAGGCAATCATTGAACACTATTTTTGTGGTGTGGTCCACCTGAGATGTGTATCTGCTTCAATTTTGGGCCCATACAATAAAATGATCTTTCAAAAGGGATGGACGGGGTAAATATACAACACATACATCGAGGTGGGCCCCACAGTAAGGGTAGCACCCACGTGGCTGCCCCCGGGGTCCTAGCCACGCGGGCCCGGTTGTTTTTACCTGGCAAATCCTTCACCGGTACAAACAAAAACAAAAAAATGAGAAGGTAAAAGCTTTGCTACTCTGCGAGACTGTGATGGGTGATACGCACGCACTTAGAAATTGGTGACGTGGATACATATTTAAATTGAATTGGTCAGATTATGGGTACCAATTAAGATGTATCATAAGTCAAAATTACTCTTATTTTATTATTTTACTATTGAATTGATATGTATTTAAAAATTAAAAAACATCAAATGGTCTTCTTTCAACATATAAGTGTCCACGAATTAGAGGTTAGGATTTTTCAGCCAATCTAATCTGATTTTGAGACTGTTAGTTTTTGACGGTTTGCTCCCTCATCTAATCTCAACTTGAGCTAAAATACGCCAAATATACAACTTTTTGATGCTTCGGCGTATCATGCAGAGTACTCTAGCAGAGTATCAAATAACTGTCGTAGAGGAACTGTTATGTAAAGGTGCTAATTTGTGGGAACATAAATAATGCCCCGATGCACCGTTATGTAGAGATGGGACCCATGAATTAGTCATCCATGCCATTTATATTGTGTTAGGCAGAGTTGATGAGAGGATACTAATGTTGTACCTTATTTTTTACCGTTTATAGAATATCAAATTAAAAAAAGACTGTTACTGCACAACAAATGTAAATCATATCTAAAATCTTGAGAATATTTCAAGTATATTTGACACTTTTCGAACTGCTGCATGTCATCAATGGATGAAGCACATAACTCAATGGGATAAAAGCGATGCTAAGACGGTTATCAAGACGAGTGTTCAAGAATAGTTTGAAAAGGCCATAATAGTACCTAGATGTAACAAAAGATTTCAATGAAGCAATATGTCTCATACCAACTCAATCAAATACATCAAATCTATTTTTCAATTATTATTTATATTCTTTAACATAAACAATCTTTTATATTCCTTAGCATAACTAATAGCCTAATCGTACATTAGTGGTAGTAATTTAGTAGCTATAATTTAAGTCTACGCTTATTTGCTGGACAAATTTCTCTTGTAATATAAGTAATTACTCCATCATAAATGTACTTTTGTAGTTACTCCATGTAGTCAACTATAAATGTTTCAATTTTGTTTGCTTCTTATTGAAGATAAGGTGTAACCCATTCTCAGAGGACGAACCATTCTTATGATAATCACTTGATCATTTAAAACAACATTTCCGTTAGTGGCTAAATAGGTGATTGCTCTTTTCCAATCTCGGTCATATATTGTCAATTTTAACATATTTTCCTATCTTGGTGTTTGAGTCAAAGTTGTTTGGTTATAATTGAGCCATACAGTTGGTTCCGGCATGCCTACAAATATTACACGTGATCAAATTTTGCATCTAAGGGAGCAACAACATTTAAAAATAAAGAAATAATAAAGCTTTTAGACATTTGATTAAAGCTTTTAGACATTTGATTAATGGACTAAAATCGACAGTTAATAAAAGCGAGTCAATGATCCCTATCGCAAGACAAATATGTAAAGGATTTTCTCTTAAAATAGAAAAATATTTTATTTTATCCACCATTTGAAGTGGGTCACATGATATTGATAGTGGAGATTATTAGTGTATTGATTTATACACATTTTTTGTCAATTATGTGAGTCCATGTGTCATATAGTCAGTTGAGCCCTTATAAAATGAAGACCCGAGACACAAGAGGATGTTGAGCATCAAAAAATAAAGAATGAGTAAATGAGGTTCTCTAGTGTCCTTAACCTTGACTTAAAATAACCATTGAACCTTTAGATGGTCTTTACTTAAATAGGTAAACCTCGTTAATCATCTATTAGCCATATAACTTCAATTGAAACATGATAAGCAAGGCTAGAAGATACATGAAGCTATTGTGAATCGTATGCACAAAACAGCAGTTTTCAAGTGGTCATCGATCGCATTGATAATCACTGAAAGACTGTCAATTGGACTCGATGGAATCGAAACACCACTCATTCCAATCGATGAATTAGTCCAACAAGCCAATAAATAAAATCATGAATTTTCTCGATGAATCGATAGTGTGCTCAATCCTATCGAATGACATTCGATCCCATTTAATAGCTATTCAATCGGATCGACATGGTCGTTAATTAGTCATTTTATAGTCATCGCAAATTAAGGGGGATTCGATTCTTGGGCAAAAGGATGAGTTTTTTGTGCAATAAAAGTATATGACATTTCCCACTCACATCCTACATTCCTAGCCTCTAAACCCATGAGTCTGGATTCATCTTTTTAAGCATAACTACTCTAATGAGGATTCCAATATCGATGTTCAAGATGAACTCAATTCGACATTATTCTAGATATTAGACTCAAGCTTATTAGCAAATCTATTGTTTAAACCCTTTAAAGCACCCATGTAGGTGAATCCACTAGTATTACAATCTTCCATTAGTTATAGGATATTTTACCATCCTCTCATCACATTGGTTACCTCAATGGACCATTACATGTAAGGCGTTTAATCTTTCAGATGAAACATTGGTAAGCATCGACATCAACAATCGATAAAGCATAAGAGGAGCCGATTGAAACACGGGAGATCGATGGAGCAATCCGATAAAGCATTACAAAATTAGCTCAATTTAACAAGTTGTTAAATTGTAAGAATCTATACACTCATTACTCATGTAGGATTGAGTGTAGAGTTTGTAACTCAAACTTGCATAAGTTCTTGTTTAGGACTGTATCGCCACCGATACGAGTAAGTATGTGTGTAAGTCCTTGTGTAAGCCACTAATACGAGCGTGTATGTGAGTAAGTCCTTGTGTAAGCTACCGACACGGGTATGTACATGGTAAATCCATGCGTAGCCACTGACACAAATGAATATGTGGGTAAGTCCTCGTGTAAGCATCTGGCGAGAGTGTACGCTTATAAAGGTTAGAGGTGAACCTGATTTAGAACCTTCGATAATAAATATTTGTATACTTAAGGAGTGTACACTCGCCGGAAGTGGAGTGGGTAAGGCCACCTACTATACATACTTATATTTGTGATTGCTAATTAAACAATTTTTTAAATATATTTATGTGATTGTTTAGTTGAGTTATATATATACGAGATTAGATGAATGCTAGGATTTGAATAATTAGCATATCCCACACATATATACAACGTCATTTATAAACTAGTTGCCTAATTGATATATTTTGTGTTGTCTATACAATTGGAGCATCTGTTAACTTGGAAGCTTTAAAGTTATTTGTCTTACTTGATTTAAATTAACAAATTACTTTAAGTAATTACATAAATTTTATTTAGTCCTAATCACTCAATTTAAGACATAGTCATACATTATATAGCTCTACTAAGTTTCCTCACATATTTTATACTATTCTACACAATTTCAAAGATGAACAAAAATAAAACCATGATAAGAAATCAGAAAATCAAGAGACTGTACACTTTAATACATTAGTAATTTAGCATTTTATCATTCCTTCCCGGCTATTATTCTGTCCTACTATTTTATAACTTGGATAGTGTTTTTTTTTCCCATTTACTTTATACCTGTGGGTTCATATTTTGGTCATCCAAATAATGGATGGACCCCGATTGTGGGCCATACGTATCAACGATCGGGATATCCTGACCATGAGACCTATATGTACAAACTGGTGCGTCTTGTCACCATAATCTCTCTTCATGCATCAGAACTTGAATAGCGTACTGTTGCCCCTAGCCATGGAGCCCGGGTTCGTTGATCCAGACCGTTAGTGTAGATATAAAGATCTTATCATCCAACCCATTAGCCTCTTTTTTCCAGACCATTGATTGTACTTTTCTCTTGACCGCCTATTCACAGGCCAACAATCAAATGATAAAAAAAAACCTATAATATAGGAGATTTTCCCATGCCCACTTTCCATGAAGGTCCAATCATATCAACGGCCTGCATTTCCATATTTGTATTGAATGTTACTCTAGCATGCAAGAGCGACATAACCAAGACGTTGTGGCCTTACCATAGGACCTGCCTTGATGCGTGTATCATGTATCCACGCCATCCATCTGTTTTTTCAGATCATTTTAGGGCATTACCCCGAAAATGAATCAGATCGAATTATCAAGTGGACCATACCATAAGAAATAGTGGTGATTGACCATTCTATCATTAAAAACTTCTTAGGGCATACATTAGTATTTACATAGTGTTTATTTACCATCCAATCTGCTGATAAGGTTGCATACGCCTTGATGAAGGGCAAAAACAAATATCAACTTAATCCAAAACTTTTGTGGCCTATTAATGGTCAATTACTACTGTTTCTCAAGGTATATGGGTCACTTAGTAATTGGGCCTGCTTCATTTTTGGAATAATGCCTTAAAATGATTTGGAAAATTGGATGAATGGAATGGGCATATAATACATACATCAAGGGCTCTTTAGTAACCTCCGGGTAAGGTCTGCACTGTCTTGGGTGAGGCCTAGGTCTCACCTAACCCGCTCTCAAAAAGTGTGTTATGACAAATGTTGTTGTGCAGTAATCGTCTGGCTGTTTGTACATGATGTGTCAATAGATATCTATTTATCTCATTACCCGACAACAATATATATATATACACACACACACTATGGGCTCGACCTCATAAGTTCGTCCCATGAGGTTGAGCTGTGTGGGCCCCACCGTGATGCGTTTCGAACATCTACCCCATCAGTCAGATGCAACATGTCATCGTGGGCCTAGGTCTCAAAAATCAAGTCAATCCGTGACTTGTATGGGCCACACCACATACAGAAGTGGGGAGGGGCCGTGCACCATTAAAACATTCATAATCATTTTTTGGGCCCACCGAGATGTGGTTTGCAAATCCAGCCCATCCATTATGTGTGTCCCACTTGGATGAGGGTTCAAACCAAGTTTCAATAGCATTCAAAACTCAGGTGGGCCCCACCAAGTGCTTTTATATGTTTTAACGGTGTCTTCACATGATTTTAGATGGTATGGCCCACCTGAGTTCCGTATACGGCTGATTTTTGGGATATCCCATAATTTAGAGGGGACCCATCAAATGCACGGTGTTGATGGTCGACACGCATCACGGTGGGGCCCACACAGCTCGACCTCACAGGAGCTTTTCGTGAGGTCGAGTGCATAGTACCTTTTCATATATATATATATATATATATATGACCCATCAAATGCACGGTGTTGATGGTCGACACGCATCACGGTGGGGCCCACACAGCTCGACCTCACAGGAGCTTTTTGTGAGGTCGAGTGCATAGTACCTTTTCCCATATATATATATATATATATATATATATATATATATATATATATATATATATATATATATATATATATATATATATATATAAAGGGAAATGGTACAATGAGGTCGACCTCATGGGAACCTTCCATGGGTTAAGCTGTGTGGCACCCGTGATGTGCATCGAACATCAACACCGTGCATTTGATGAGTTCCCTTTAGGTTATCGGAGATACTAAAAATTAGTTGTATATAAAACTCAAGTGAGCCATATCATCTAAAACTATGTGAAGACATGACTAAAATATATAAATGCATTTGATGGGGCCAACTTGAGTTTTGGATGCGGCTGAAAATTGGTCTGACCGCTCATCCAAGTGGGACACATACAATGGATGGGCTGGATGTGAAACACATCTCAGTGGGCCCAATAAACGATGATGAAGGTTTTAATGAGCAGATTACCCCTCTCAACTGTTCTACTTGGTGTGGTCCACCTAAATTATGAATTGACCTAATTTTTAAGCCCATGGCCCATCATGGAATGTTGCATCTGACTGATGGGGTAGATGTTCAACATACATCACAGTGGGCTCCACACAGCTTGACCTCATGGGAAGTTCCCATGAAGTTGACCTCAACATACCATTTCCCATATACATAAGCTTACCTAATTATCCAAACTTATAAGGGTGTTTGGCTCAATGATAGAGTATCTCTATTTCAACATTGAGATCATGGGATCGATATCTATTTTAACATTGAGCATCTATTTTAACATTGAGCTTATGGGATCGTAGTGGTGGAGTGTATATCTATTTTAACATTGAGCATCTATTTTAACATTGAGCTTATGGGATCGTAGTGGTGGAGTGTCTCTATTTCAACTCTGAGATCATGGGATCAATTTCTATTTTAACATTAAGATTGATGAAAAAAGTCATAATATATTCAAGTACCTAACTATTAATTAAATATTTGATTTATTGTTGAATATGGATTCAGATGCTATCATGAAAGTCAGATGCAAATAGAAGAAATTCAAGTCAGATATAGATATTGAATGTTGCAACGACTCATTTACAGTCCTAACAATAATACTTTTAACTAAATTATCAAATGTTAATATATAATTGATGAAAATGTAATATATCCCATTACCGAACTATCAATTGAATATCTGATATATTGTTGGATATGGATCTGGATATTAGCGAAGTAGGGTACAGATATAAGAAATTCAAGCCAAGTACATATATTGGATATTGCAACAACTCCCTTACATTTCTACTTGTGCTTGTGAGAATGAAATGATGGAAGGAAAATGCCAAAGGGAGAGTTGGCGATATGGACAACAGCCCATGTTGGGCTACTAAAGACATGGACCTCTCCCCAAAGTACCTCTATTGTACCGCTTAGTAGATAGATTGATTGCTAGCCATTAAAAATTCTTGGATAAAACTATTTCAAACCTTTGATCATGTAACTCCTTTTCTTATAGAGCCATGTTGGCCAGCCCTCCAAAGCTAGGCCCTTTTTAGCTTACAAGGTCAATGGGTCACAATGATTAAATCTATTAACCGTTGGATATTTACACTAAACATACTGGCGGGCTATGATAGTTGTGACCGGGTCATATACATAAAGGGTGATGCACTTGACCATACTCCATATGTAGACATGGATTCTAATAATGTCGAGATATTTGGAAAATGAGTAGTTGTGATGAGTTGAAGTAATGTGAGTATCCATTCAAGCATGTTTTCAAATTAAGTATGAAATTCAAAATTATTGTAATATGGATTAGGAACATTGATGGTGGACCGTAGTGGTTTGATCAATTATCAGGAAAGGCCCAGCCTGGCTGAACCAATATTTCAGTCAGCCACTTGGGTCAGCCGGTCCCAACCTCACTGAGACGGGCCCATAAGTTGAAGTCCACACAACAAACCAAGTTCACAACCAATGGAGGATAAACGGTGTGGGCATCGGTGCGTTTTTCAGCTTCTTTTTTGTTTTCAGTGAAGTGCTCAAGAAACGGCATTAGAGGGGGAGATGGAAATGCTGTTGCAATTTAGAAATTGAGTCAGACATGGGAGGCTGTTCGGCTGACTGATGGGAGTGGATTAGGTGCGGTCAGGCCTCTCCCAACATGGTGCAGTTGGGTGCGGCCCTGGCCGTGGGTCCACCTTGATGTATGTATTGTATTTTCATGTGGTCCTTCCATTTTTTCAGCTCAATTTTGGACTGCATGTGCCCAAAAATGAAGAAAGTCCAAAATAGAGATTGACCACACAACAGGAAACAATAGTGATTGACCATTAAAAACTTATTGTGGGCCACAAAAGTTTTGGATTAAAGCTGATATTAGTTTTCCCCCCTTCATCCAGGTCTTTGTGACCTCACTAACAGGTTGATTGGCAAATAAACATTATAGCAGGCCCTGGGTGTTTAATCACCACTGTTTCCCATGGTGTGGTCTACCTGAGATTTGGATCTACTTCATTTTTGGGCTAGTGCCCTAAAAAGAGCCGGCAAAACAGACAGCCGGCGTGGATCTACATACATACAGCAAGGGGGGGACACAGGGTCTCACAGTGTTGGGTGAGGCCAGGCTGCACCTAGTCAGCTCCTCTGTAGGAGTGTTTGGATGGCTCATTCATCAAAATTGCAATTATGTTACTTTCAAGTAGGACATGGAAGGATCCGTAACCATGATTTGAGGGCTACCTCATTACTCCCCCTCTATATTTAACTTATGGGGCACCCTCAGGTGGTACCAGACAGAAATTGGCGCCCACGTGATGTATTCAAGACAACCAACTAGCGGCTTCGGTGGATCCCTGACCATGGGGCCCACCATGATGTGCTTCTTATATCCATGCCGCCGTTTCACCAGATCATTTTAGGGTATGAGCCCAAAAAATGCAGCAGATCCAAACTTCTAAGTATACCACACCACAGGTATCAGTGGTGATCGGCCATTACAAGCTTCTCAGGGGCCACGAAAGTTTTGGATCCAGCCGATACTTGTGTAGTCTTTTCATCCAGGTCTTTGTGACCCTATCAATAGGTTTGATGACAAATAAAAATTCCGGTGGCCCCCAGGAACTTTTTAGTCGTAGGCATTCAATCACCACCGTTTACTGTGGTGTGGTCCACTTGAGATTTCGAGCTACTGCATTTTAGATTCCATCGATGAAATGATCTGGTGAAACAGTTGGGCAGCATGGATATCCGACGCAAACATCGCAGCGGACCCACAGTCAGCGATCCAAATTGCAAGCCATCTGCGGGATGGGTAACCCCAATGCTGGAAAATGAGCCCGATCCAAACCTCAGGTGGGCCACACTAAGGACCTAAAGTTACCCAAATGCTGGAAAATCCGCCCTATCCAAACCTCAAGTGGCCCACACTATGGAAACTAGTTGAGAGTGGGCGCCTACTGTTGAATTGAATGTCGTGCCACCTTGTAGCGTATATGCAATCTAGGCCATTCAAAGGCTTCGTCTGGCCTGGATGAACGGTTAGGCCAAAACTCAGGCACAACTTAAGTGGGCCAAAGTGCAAATAAAGAGTGGGGGTTTCCTTCCATCTTCCTATGCTGCAGCCCACCTGAGTGCTGGATCAGGCTGATATTCTATAGGGTCCTAAATCTTACCCGGGTGGTAGACTCCCAGGAGTTTCAACACCGGGTCAAGTGTTCGAGTACCCACCAGTGGCGAAATCCCACGGCGTGTGTGGGGTGCGTGTAAAAAAAAAAAAGCTGATATTCTATACCTGAGGTCACTCATCTAATGGATGGGTTGAAAGTCCTGCATACATCACATGGGCCCCACACCTGGTACCACCATTAGGGATGCAGCTTCGCTGGGTGGGGCCCACCTGATGTGTGTATTATATCCACGCCATCCATCGGTTTTGCCAGATCATTTCAAGGGATGAGTCCAAAAATGCAGCAGATCCAAATCTCAAGTGGAGCACATCATAGGAAACAATGGTGATTGAACACCCACTGTTAAAAAATTCTTGGGGACCACTAGAATGTTTATTTTCCATCCAACCTGTTGATAAGGTCACAAAGCCCTGGATGAAAGGACCACACAAACATCCAAAGCTTTTTTTTTAACTTTTATGGCCCCTGAAGTTTTTAATGGTCAATCACCACTATTTCCCGTCATGTGGTCCACCTGAAATTTGGATCTGCTGCATTTTTTGGGCTCATACCCTAAAATGATCTGGCACAACAGATGGATGGCATGGATATAAGACATACATCACGGTGGGCCCCATGGGGATTCACTGAAGCCATGTCCCACCATATGTTAGAGTGCACCTCTTAACTTGTTTGGATGGTGGGAGAGAAGTAACCAATGATGGATTCCCTGAGCACCTATTGAAGCATGGATTCCCACAAATTCCACTTTGGATGGCAAGTAGAAATCTAGTAGACAAATTTCACCTCGATTTCAACTATGGAAAAGGTTAGCCATTTCCAATCTCACTATTTCCTTTACCTGGAAACAAAGAAAAGGATCAAATATGAAAAACCTCATGTTTTTTCTTTTCTTCCACAATCCAAACAGGTTCTTGCAATTTGATGCCTGAGTGCATCCAAACGCAGCCTGTCAAATTCAAACTGGTTGATTAGATGTCAGGAATTTATTGTTATTATTATTATTTGGGCATTCAACTGTTCATTTCAGATTTTCCAATGAGACCGAAAGCTACACATCTTCTTACATAGAAAATTAAAGAACACAACTTGGAAGGGGCAAAATCAGAATCACTGTTTCATTGGTAAATATTACATGAAAAAAAGAGAGAAAAAAAAGAAAAAACAGCAAGAAGCCTATACAAAATTGGAGGGGTGACCCTTGTATTCAGGAGTAAGGGAACTGAAAGCCCTTGACAACTGCAACTTAGACAGATCTGGACAGCCCGACAGTGTATTATGGAAAAAATTAGGGGAATTAGGCATACCTTTGGTGAGCTCTGTAGAGTTAGCAAACAAAGGTCGGGCCACACCACTATGCCTTGCAATCTCCTTGCATGAACTGTGGCTGCTGCCGGTGACAGGCATGACCCCTGGCAGCTGCTGCATATTTGTATGCCATGCATCCTGCCCAAAATTTATGAATATATCATATCATAAGAAATCTGCATGGCTGAAGATCTAGAAATAGAAAACAACAAATGGATTAGTCTTTAGACTCCAATGAGTGTCTACCATGAAATACTAAATTTTGGCAACTCGTACAAGGAATACATGGCATGGCACGCCAGCCCATTCCATCCAAATCATCCTCACTGTTGTGGATGGAGCATAGCTCAGAAATCACACTGACTGGATGATATTCATCATCTGGTTTTGCCAGCTGAATGGTTGTCAATGGGTACCAGATGGACCGAACCCAACCCAATTTGAATGGGCCTGGGTCCCATCTTTCGGACCCATAAAGAAATTTGGTCGGGATCTGGTCTCACCTTTTTGAAAAATCAGGTCTAGTTAGGTTTGGGTCGGGTTCCATGTGATGGGCCCAGTTAAAGTCAGGTAAGGTCATGCCTGGGTTGGGTATTCAAGAACCTGATTCGAGCCCAGAAAGACTCAAACCCAGTCAGCCTAGGTATGGGTACTAAAGGACCCAACCCCAACCCTACCTGTTGACAGCCCTGGCCAGTTGAAATCAGACAACCAACCATTTTCTTTTTTGGTTTTTTTACCATTGAGCCCAGACTGCTGACCATTCTCATTTTAACCATCCATTTGATGGCAAAAAATCAAACAGATAAGATTGTCTACTCTCTGTGAATTTCAGGACATGCTCCATTGACAATGGAATTTAAGATTTGGAGGTATGGGTAGGATTGCATGTACGCCATGCATATTTCAAATGCAGCCCATAGAATGGAATGGAAATGCTTTAGTAGTAGCTAATTGATGTGCAAATGATTGAAAATCGCAAGTACAATGCAACTAAACAGAACCAGCATGTAAACTGGAAGTAAAAGATAATAACATTGATTGTGCAGGCATACCTTCTGCCGCTGGCCTAAATCATCACGGAAAGAAGGCGTAGAAAGGTGGGTTTCTTCACTCCATGGGTAAGACTGAGGCCTCACCTCCGGATACGAACGGCATGCATCTTGAGCCCCTTTTTCAGGCGTGTAGAAGCATGGAACTGGTTTTCCACCCGCCCCAGGCTCACTTCCCTTCCTCATACCGAGATAGGCTGACGGAGAGTGGTCATGAGACATCAAGTAGTAGGAACTATGGTGCTCCTGCCTGCATACGGTGCGACCATCCCATTGACCATTGAAACAAGCCATGGAACTGAAATCTTGGCGATGCTGGAAAACACAAGCTGTTGACGCATATGACTGTTCATTGATGCCTGGATGAGACCAGAATGGTGAGAATTTGCCATTAGCCCGAATTGGTGACTGCTTTGGACTGAGGGCCACACCATTGGGCATAGTCCAGTCTTCGATTATTATTCCTTGTTTGGCAGCTAGCTCCATTATCTGTTTCTGATCAAGTCCTAATCCCATGATCAAGTTCCACAGGTTCCGCTGGGCTTCTCTTTGATTGTTTATGACTTGATCACGTATCGCCATTTCAAACTGAAGTTCAGTATTAGCCATTCCCTACATTTGATACATCATCAACTTTCACTGTCATTTTGAACTGCATGAATTATCGAGAACAGTTGAGATAGCTTTTATACAGATGAATGGTGCATTATCAGTTTCTACTTACCAGAAGCCTGTATTGACTGAGAATGCGCAAGTAGGTTCTATTACCATTGTTACTTATGGCTTCTTCAATCATATCTTGAAGTTGGCACCGCTGCTTCTCGTTTAGTTCTATCTCCTACAGGAAATATTAGTATGATTAGTCAAGGGGAAGGAAATAATTGCTTATGAACAAGTAAACTAAGAGGCACACCTGCTGGTAACTATCCTCAGTCTCATCATTGTCACGGATGTTATCAAGAATAACCTGCCTCCTTGATCTTAAAGACTGCAGAGCTGCTTCATCCTTTTTAATCGCCTGCAGACAGCACTTCATCAGTATTTCAGTCGATAATGCCAGAACTTTAGGATTCTTAAACTAAGAAGTCAAAAACTAGAGGCGGACATAGAACAGATTCCATGAACAAAGTCAGCTCACAATGCACTGAAGAGTGTATACTTGTTTATGTGGAACCTTTTCAGGTCGATCATAATTCATAACCAGAAATACCCATTTCCCCATTCTGCATGGGTAGAGTTTGTCTAATCAACAGAGTAATGAGCCATAGGTTCTTCTACTGTTATTTTAATTGCATGTTACGTCAAGAAAAAAATGGCATTATGTAATACTACTACATTTCTCCTATTTCTGTTCCATCACTAAAGCAATAGCAGATTGGCAGAAATGGAGAAAGGAATAAAACACTTAAGAGAGCATCTGAATACTTAATTAAAACAGAGCAGATTATGTAAATGGGGAAGGTGCATTTAATGCACAACAATGTTTTAAATATCATTATTGCGTAATGTATCACACCCTTGGGATATGGATACATATCGGTTATCGCATGGGATATATCGGTCGTATCGCGTAATATATCGCTGTTGTTGGGAAACATGGGAACATTGGGAAATTGGTGGAATTTTTCAATGAAACTTCAAAGATTGCTGAAAAAGACATCAATACACACTTAGAAATCAAAACATTACAATATATATATATATATATATATATATATATATATATATATATATATATATATATATACATATCACATTAGGGGTTTCCTTTGCATGGGGTCCTAATACATGCGTTGTACAATTGAATTGATGCAAGTATATTCAAAGTCTATTCATATAATTTATAAACATAAGAAGACACGTATGGAAACACAAGCAATTCATTCAAAAACAAAAGAAGAATCCTTAGATCAAATTACATACATGTTTGATTTTGTGTTTGGATACAAAGATTGCAACTGATTTGCGAGAAATTGAGAAATTCAATTTTTTCCAATTTTCTGCAACTTACCCATCTCTTTAAATATCAAAATCAAAGCTCTCAATCCATGATTTGTCATGGAAAACATGAAGAATCATAGATTTGTAACCATTTTGATTTAATGTGATTTACAACAAAAAATGGATCGGAAATCGAAAATGTTCACCAAATCGAATAGGTGGGATATAGTGGCACTACCTATACGCTTCGTATCGCACAGGTGGGATACAAGATATATCATGGTATATATCGGCCGATATCGTTGAAATTTAAAACACTGATGCACAGTGACAACCAAACCCTTACCCCAGTGTTTTAGAAGTTGGTTTTGAAACACCGGTGATTGCAACTAAGGAGCTTAGCCACATTATGCATCCGGTGGAGCTTACCCCACTTCCATCATTTAGTCATTATTGAATTGAATACTTGCATTTCAATTCAATTGAACAGCCAAGAACACAGCCTAAGATATATGGAATACTCCTAGATTGCACATTTGCCAACATAATGTTCTTCACATTTGCAATTTCCAAACTCTTAGCTGGTGGTAGTTCAGCAGAACCAAAATGAGAAATTCCATATCCTCAAGAGAACTGCACGGTCTTGGAACTTTCAAGCAAGCATGTAAGAAATTTCACAAGTCTACAGCCGAGGGATGCAGAATGTGAATGGCTTCGAGTTTCAACCATGATAAACACTACAATGTAAAAATACGAGGATGGAAAAACATATTTATATCCGTCTTTGATAAGGAAAACTGGCATTACACACCTGTTGCTTGGCAATGGCATCATCTAGATGTTGGAGCTCAATTCGGTTACGAAGGCTAGTTTCCTCAAGCTCAAACAATGCCTTTTGTAGGTTTATGCGTTCCTGAACATTTTCATTGGTTTCATGGCTCAAAACATTCAACCAAGACAGCTCATCATCCGCTGCTTTTTCAGCAGGCTTTACACTTAATTGTGATTCCTTCTCTGCTAGCTCCTTCCTCAATCGGCAAACTTCTATCTGCATGGTTAGGCTTCAGCAATTGAGTACAATGGAACTTTAAAATAAAAAATCAAAAGGTAGAAAAGGATTCTTTCAACAGCTTGCCTGAAGATTGTCAATCATCCGTTGGTAATCTGCAACATGGGTATCAACAGTGCCAATATTTTTCTGAAAAGATAGAATAGTATTAGTGGTGGAATGGGCGACTTGGTATCGTCATGAATAGCATCTTTCTGACGTTTAGAATAAACAAGCTAAAGATATTTCCTCCAATAGAGTAAAAAGGTTAGTAAATCCATTAAGCCAACCTGCCAAACTGAGCAGTGAATATGCTCACTCGACTAATTAGAACTGAGGGAGAGTGTATGCCGCACAACTTCCCATTTTATATTGCGAAAGAACAATCCAATAAACAACCGAACATGGAAATGCATGCATACACATGTGAGCATGTTTCTTGGACAGACAGCACTTCCAACAAGACCAGTGCTGAAAAACTGGAGCAAGGAAATGGCTAAATTTTGATATTTTAGTTGTGTAAGGTCCCTGTACATGCACATAAATGTATGATGGTGCCTAGTTGTTGCATGCATGAAAACCCCCACAAAGCAAGGTTCAAACTATTAGTATCATTGCAGACGTTAGTTTTTCAAAAACAGAATAGAGATTGGCCGCCCATACACCGGGCCACATAGGTTTTTTTGGAAACACTTATATGTATTGGCTGATGATGTTTTGAGCCATGCATAGAAGAGACCAATTCTCATGGAGCTTTACCATTCTCACCTGAATGTGTGTCTTGATCTCCTTTGCTCGATCAGCATACTTCAAGGTATTAACAGTGTGGTGGTACTGATTGTCTGCAGGCGATATTGTAGCTACCATGATTGTTTGAGAATTACCACTCAGACCATCCTTAAGAATCCGTGTAAGCTTGCTGCAAAAATCCTGTTGTTAGCTACGCCTGAAGGAAGGCTTCATGCTACAATAACCAACCAGATACCTATTGCGGTAAGGGACATATGCAAGACCCTTCTTCTGTTGCTTTCCCAGAGCATTGATGCAGTTTGCCAAAGCAAGAAGTGACCGATTAATATTGGCTCCATCTCTAAGCTTTTGGCCTCCGCTGTTTGTTTCAGAAGCTCTTTCACTGCACAGTTAAAGACTCATGAATGTTCTGTAGTTTTCATTCAAATGGACCTGAACAAGTAGAGAGGAACGATATAAGAGAAATGCTTTCTTTATCCACCTGCCAGCAAGATCTACTAGTGCGAGTTTTCCACGGAGAACTTGACCACGATACTGGTTTCTTCTTTTCCTTTTCACAGTGATCTCCAAAACAGCATGTGATCTGTTAACCCATGCCGAGAATGAAATTTATTGGTTTGTGTGCTATCCCAATACAAAATCATACTTAGATTGAACTTTTCTGTGTAAATCAGAAATAACTTGAGAACAGTAAAAATCAGGGATTAATGGATGGATCTCTGATTTTAATCAGATAATTGGAAATAAAGAAGCTTCGAATAGAACATTTATTTAGATTTGGAAAAAAGGAAAAAAGAAACCGCTAGCATTAAGTTCTCAGGAATGAGAGAGCTATATAGAGCTACTAATAGGGTGAGTATGGTCATTTGTATTTACCGTGAAGATGTTTTATTTGCCTCTGTGCTTTCTGTTTTGCGCCTGCTGTTTCCCAAATTCAAGAGTTCAAGAATCCTATCGGCTGAGTGGACCTAAAAACATGATGAATAAATGCATCCTTTCATTATAGCCTGCAACTGAGTATTTATTATAATGGGATGAACATCTAGTTCCCTGAAAAAAAACACACACACACACATGCACACACGCAGAATAAACCTTATAGAATAAACGATCATCAGAGGCAAACAGAGTGCACAGAGGAAGAAAGGGAAATGCATTCATCCAGAAACATGAATGGCCAAAATTACTAGAAATAATTTGAAATGAGTATATGACATATAACCATGCACGCAGGAAGGTGGGCAAATGCATGCATGCACAGCACAGCCATGCTTTCATGTCAAAGTTTTTGGAGCTTTTTATGTCGAATGACAGACATGTTCATGTACTTGTAACGAAAGGATAATAATAACTAAGATTCATAATATACGATGACGATTACAGATTCCATCAATTTCTATACAATTTGCTTATGAGAAAGGAAAGGAACCTTAATACATCTGAGGCCAGCTACAATTATTCCTTGCTCAGGATCCTCTCTAAGCTCTAAATGCCCAGACGATTTTTCAAGCAAGTCGTATATAACCTGTGGTTCAATCAAAATAAATTTAGGGATTATGTCCTTAATAGAGCATGAACGCTCACAAGAACTAGAAAATTTAACCTGCTAAGAATCAAAATGCACATCCTACTTCATTGTAGACTTCAAGGTAGGAACAAGTGACTTCAAAGTCGTCCGAGCTATCATCCTTCTTGATAAGGTCAAAAATTGTATGTAAGCTGAGAACCATAAGTCCAGGATCATCATGGGTTCCGACCATTGTGTATGTTTTACCACTGAAAAGGAATGCATACAGGTAAGCCTCTGTAGGAAGAAAGGAGTTGCAATTGAAACCAGTAAATTGATTAAAGCCAAGATTCTTAGTGAATAATATCATATTTCAAATAAATAGACCTAACACTCCATGTTGCACATGCATATAAAGAGCTAGCTAAAACATAAAAAGGAAAGAGAGATTAAAGGCGGCAATGGCTGGGTTAAGTGGCTTTAGCCAGCCCTAGTCCCCTGAAAAGGCCCTATATAGGGTGGGCCAGCCTCCACAATATGGAAAATAATTAAATTATCAAAGGTTCAAACTAGTTCAATCTAAGAAAAATTTTCAGGGTATCCTCCATCATCAACGAGTCCCCATCATTTAAATGGTTTGGATTATTGAAACATGACCCCAAATGTAACAAGTGTCTTTAAACTACATATGTACATTGAATGGGAACCACTAACGAGTATCCTTAAACCGTCCATTCTTTATGTATAACGATGGCCCGCTTGATGATTGGACCTGTCCAATAAGCCAAGCAGGGCCATTCACCATTGGCCTGGGCCCAGCTTGGCCCCGCCCTCGGGCCAAGTTTAGGGGCTCAAGCCTTTACCCTACAAGGCTGAGCCAGGTCAGGTAGGAAGCTTGGCCCATTGCCACCACTTAAGAGATGGGTTTACCATTAAAAACACAACCAACCAGCTGAAGACAGTAGACAATTTTTTATTGCTAACCATAAAGGTTAGAACTTGGGAGTGTCTTCTTCATTTGAAGGTAAGGCTTATATATATATATATATATATATATATATATATATATATATAAAACTGCCATTTATTGAATGAAGGAGAAAATATTAACAGATTTTGTTTCTTTAACAAAAGAAGCCCAACCCACTAAATTCCATTTAATCTTCCCAATGACATCTTGGATAGAAGAACTTTTATTTTGAAAAGCCCTCCTATTTCGATGTCCCCAAATAACTCAAACAAATCCCAACATGAGCGTCCTCCATAACACTTTGCCAGCCTTTTCATCTCCGCCATGATACCAAACCCACATCATGTCCACAACTGACTTTGGCATCACCCAATCAATGTGGAACAAACCTAGGAAGTGCTCCCAAATCATGCGAACAAAAGAACAATGCATAAAAAGATGGTCCATGGGTTCCGCCACTTCCATACACATTAGGGTTTACAATGGATACCCAACGGACTTGACCCTCCAAACCGTTTAGTAATTGGGTGGGGCCGTGGTCTACCATTTTGGACCGTGTTTAAAAATCAGGTCTAGTTAGATCAAGATGTGGCCACCATCTTGGATCTAGTTGAAATTGGGTTGCATCAAAAATGGGTAATTTTATTAAAAATAATAAGATTTGGTAAGCCACATGAATGTAAGAGAGCCCCTATACATACCATATATGTCAAAGAAGCGCACGTGTGTGCAATCTAATTCAAATATCATGTGGTCCCGACCATGCAAATGCTCTTATTTGAAACCTAGGTCAAAGACTCAATGGGTACCTCAATCCGATTGGATTCGGGTCAATTCCTGAAGAACTAGACATGGACCCAGCAAGACCCAAACCAGATCAAACCTGGTCCAAATTGTAATAACCCGATCAAGCAGTAGGATTATTGAGAAGGGGTTTCCTTGACCTACATGGCAAGGATGATTGCATGTTTCAGTGGAATTATCGAGAGGGGGTTCCTTGGAGGATCATCTCCAGGATGACTTGTATTGCATGCATCAGTGGGATTATCGAGCAGGGGTTCCCTTGATTATGTCTTGAATGATTCATGCATCATGACATCATACTCAAATTGTGAATCTTGTAACATTACATTGCATCTTACTATATGTTTTACCTGTCTCTATTGTGTCCATTTCAAATTCATGGCATCCTTGTACTTTATCTTGCTATGCATTGAACCGTTGTTTACTTGCCTCCATCAGGTATGCTTCAAACTTGTGGAGGATATGACCTCATTGGGCTTCTAGCTCACCCAAATTAATTATTCTTACAAGTTACAGGATGAGAGAAAAGCTGGAGATGAAGAATACTTAAATGGATACTTCCATTACATTAGAGTCCTTTAGTTTATTTTATTTAATTGAGAAATTGTATCGAATTTAAAGAAAGTAGTGTTGAAAAAGGATCAATCCTTTTAGGAGTAGATGATTTGAATTCAGAATTTATCAAGTTAAATTCTAAGTTTAGATTATTATGGTTTGGATGATTTAATTATAGTTTGGTTTGGAAGAATGATGAATGGAATGAGAATGTGATGAATGAATATGCGAAACAATAGCTTGCACTTTAGAACTCAGGATCAGGGTCACTGTACTCAAGTTCCGATTTTCAGGGTGTGACACAAATACACTAAGACCCAACCCATTGACAGGCCTATTTGAAGCCTTCCAACTTAGTGGAACCCACAATGTCATTTTTTATAAGAATTTCACAATATCTTTTTTAATGGCGATTAACGTTAATTTACAAGTAGAGAAACAACAGGGTTGATTGTCCAACAAGGTATTTAAAAATAGTTACGTAAAGATAATGGTGGTAACTATTACGCATTACAGGGCCGTTACGGAAAAAATGGCCCATAACAACGCCGTAACATTTGTAACAGTCCGTTACGGAGCTGAAACAAGTTTTTTTTCAAAATAAAAATAAAAAAGGCCATATCGGCCCGTGCTAAACAATAACAACAGTAGATGTTACAGCCACCATTACCGCTATGGAATACCTTATTGCCCAAGCATACAGTTCCCCAAACAAAATTACATTGAAAAAAATTAGCTCATGCAACCATGGACAACTTTACTCCACTAAACGCTACTTTGAGGCTACTTGATCTATTATGGAAAGATATTATTTCCAAGGTTGAAAAAATTAGGAACTGGACTTGATCAATCCATCTATAAATTTGACTCAAGCAAGTCACTGCAATCACTCAAGAGAGTCATGTCTTATACCTCTAAGGCTACCATCACAACATTTCTAAACTCTAGATCCTAGGATTCACATGGCCCGACTAGAGAGCTAAAATTACACTTCAGCAGTCTAGGAATACTTGCCATTTACCCTTATTTATTTTCAACTTCTTTGTTTCAAACTAGGATAGAAGTAAAAAATGGTGGTGACTCATACTAGGCACATGTATGGATATTCATAACATCCAAATCAGGGTTTTAAATATCATCCTATATGACTTGGTATCGTCTAAGTCATATCGGTTTTGACTAGAACTATGATGGGGTTAGGACACTTGTATGTTAGATTTGGCAGGCTCGGCCTTAACTTAGTTTGACTTGTCCTTAACTTTGGGGGGGAACTGGCCAATAAATAACGATAGCGGTCAAGACCGTTATGCGATACAAGTTCGAGACAAGCATATCCAGAAAAACCTGACCGTAATGCTCATTATGGGGCGTAATGGCCATTTCCCCCATAATAGTCGCCTCCCAAAACAAAAACCCAACAAAGCTTATTTTTATTCTTCTTCCTTCTTCAAGATAAGAAAAGGAAAAAGAAAAAAGAAAGTGTACCTAAGGCTAAGGCTAGATGGAGATGCTTCTTCTTTCTTCTCCTCTGCTAGCAGCGTCTCTCTCTCTCTCTCTCTCTCTCTCTCTCTCTCTCTCTCTCTCTCTCTCTCTCTCTCTCTCTCCTTTGTCTTTTCAAAAGAATGCCACAACGTGGCTTCTTTATATCCAAGCATTTAAAAGAAATGAGATGGTCCAACTGGATGGACTATATGCTACTGTCCAACAACAAATAACTTCCAATCTTTTATGTAAATGAAAATTCCAATCAATCCAATAAATTTGCCCCACCACGAGGATTATTTTTTTCAAAACTCAGGCATCAAGTGGACCACGGTTGTATTTTTTGTTATTTATCAATGGCTAATTCTTTTTTATCTATGGTGTCGCCCACCTGATCAATTGATGTTGATGAATTTTGCACTAGGTGACTCTTATTTTGGGGTCAATCCATTGGAACATGTTGTGTCGTTACGGCCATTAAGTAAAGGTAATAGTGGCAACCATTACATGTTATGGGGTCGTGACAGACCAGTACACCCATTGTAATGGTTGTAACGGTCCGTTACGGAGCAATACAAGTTTTTTTGGATTGTTTTTCCAGAGAGAGACAGAGATAGAGACCGGAATGGTCGTTATAGGGGCCGTTAGTAATAGTGGTGGCCGTTACGGAATACCTTGTTTTGGAAAGGTTGGATTTCACATGCACTTGAGCAATTGGAAGTTATTTACAGGGTTGACTGTAGCTTGTGGTCCAACCAATTTGACTTGAGAACCTTTTCCTTATATTATGCTCTAGTGGTGTATGAAACTTAAGACACTTGCAATAAAAAAATTACACCTGTGGCATGCATTAAATCAAATTAAACCCATTAAAATGTTAGGGCCAATGTGGCTAAGTCACAATATTAAAATCAGATTGTATGATTTATGAATGATTCTAACCATTGATTTTGGGGACACTTGTTTATTGAAATAGGACTAGATATTTTTAATTCTTCACCATCCAATAAATGTCCATTGATCCAATAGTAGGATGGTGAAATGAGCATAATTTGGAGCCCATTGTATACGTTAAATCAGTGCCATAGATTGCATGAAATTTGGGCCAATTTGGGACATTTGAGTGGTCCCCAACACCATTCATCCAAATTTAACTCTAAATTTTTTTAGGAAGAATGATGTCAAGTGCTTAGGGATATGTATTAGAGGGACGAGTGCCACAAATTGCATAAATTTGAGGTCGATTTGGTGGCATTCGACTGGTCCCCTAAATCGGCTGCATTATTTATTCGAATTTATTTTTTTCTTAAAATTACTTGGGGGGAATGATGTCAAATGCTTATAGATGTGCATTGGTGGGATAAGTGTCATAGCTTGTATGAATTTTGGGCTAATTTGAGGTTAATCTAAGCTTGTTAAGTTAATAAAATCATCAGACAAGCTGAAATAGCATTCTTACCAAAGACAGGATCGTTACACCATCAAAAACATGTTAATAAAAAACCATTTTGGAATCTTCTCAATATCTGGATTTTTTGACATTTTTTCGGAGTTTTTCCTTAAAAATTGACTATCACAGGCCATAATGGCCGTTACACACCCCCGTTACAGGCCATAACGGCCATTACACGTATCAGTTTCAGTGGGCACCGTTATGCCCACCAAAACCGATATGGCCATACAGCAGACCTTGATATAAGTACAAAGCTCAACAGAGATTTTCAAATCCACCCTCAAGAAGTTTCTCTGGAATAATCAACTCACAGTGCTAATAAGTGTACTCAAGTCTTGCCAACTCAGCCTTGAGCTATAAGCTATAGTCGTCAGCTATATATAAGCTATAACTCATTGCCTATTATCCAGTTAGTAACCTCAGGAACTGATGATTGCCCATGGAATGTTCAGTTGCAATTTGCAAAGTTAACAGTTTAGCCTTTGTGCAACATGTCTCAAAATCAACTTTTACATAACAAAAGGGATAGCAAGAACAGACATGAATTTAGTTAATACCTTCCAGTTGAACCATATGCAAATACAGTAGCATTGAGACCTTGAATGACTCCAGCAATGGTAGAAGAAATGCTCTTCCTGTAGACATCCTGGACAAGTTCAAGATGAAGCTTCATTATGTGGGATAATAGCATTGAGACCTTGAATGACTCCAGTGAATACATAGGCAGAACATTCCATATTGGGGGGGGAGGGGGGGACCCTTTTTAAACCAACAAAGTCCTACTATCATGCTGATGCATGAAGAAATCTTGCGCATAATATGTACTCTTTTTTATGTTCATAATTAACTGGGTAAACTCTTTTTGAAGCTAACCTTGCATGCTCCTACTAGACTTTAATGTGATCCAGGTGTTTTATTTTATAATTAATGGGTAATTTTACGAAAATAGAGAAAAAGTGTTAATGTGAACATGCAATTTGGTGCCAACCCCAATGTATTATATTAGAAATGTTTAGAATTTTCAAGGATCTTAAAGGTACTTGCAAGCAGTTGGTAAATGCAATAGACTAACAAGGACTGGAGTTGATGGGAGAGTCATCAATACAGACGATATGAGAGCAATGGATGAACTAGACAAACGATAAAACTATGCACAATTAGATTTTTTTTTTTTTGTTTTTTGTTTTTTTGTTTTTTTGTTTTTTCTTAAAGAACTCCACATTGGTGTACAAGCACCTAAACCTAAGAAAACATGGGGTGCAAACACCTACAGCTAACCATTGCTGCTGCACCAATTGTCATTGCCATCATCATCATCGTCATCGCCATCACATCACTCGTCATCGTCATCATCACATACCTTATACCAGCTGTTTGGGGTTGGCTTCTCATGATTGCTCTGCGGACATTCAAAGATTACCTACCTAAGATCGACACTCCTTTGCCTAGACTAGATATCAGCTGGCACAATGCTGCCAATCACTCTAAAGAAACTCTCTCAAATATCAATGATTACCAATCCTAAATGACATTTGAGCAAGAGCCTTTAGGAATATGCTTTTTAATTTTCGATGAATGCATTGGCTTAGTTTTTGTTAATGGATAAGATGATAATCATCCAATAAAATCTTCAAAAATAAAAATAAAAATGAGAAGCATCCAATAGTATTAAATAAACTGGATTTAACGTTGCTACCTTACATCCCACTCTAGCATTGCCACCGTCCCGAGTCCAAACACATAGATAGAAGGCCCAGACATATATATATAAACATATATCTATATATATATATAGAGAGAGAGAGAGAGAGTCATGCTCACCTGCGCACCTTTGCACACGTGTCATGGGCATCTAATCCGAACAGTCCAGGTGATGCGCAATCCCATGAAACCCCAAGGTACAAATTTTCACACTGATCTAAAATTCCAGTGGGCCATAGAAAAGAGAAATGCAAATCAAGGGAGGAAACTGTTTTCATTTTTCATGGCACATCAAAGTTTGGAGCAAAGTAAAAATTGGGACTGGGGGGTTTCATGAGGTGCTGCTTCACGTGGACTGTTCAGATGTTGAAGTCACATCATGTATGATGAGTTCTCAAAAAAGTTTGCACGAGTTCCATGCGAACTGGTGCGCAGCTGAGCATTCAGCTACTATTTGTTCAATGGTTTCTGAGAATTGAGATATTTACTAAGCTGCACATTGGTGGATCTGAATCTACAGGAACTCTGTGACCTCAAAACAGGCATTGGTGCCTATTCAGGAAAGTAAACTCTCATAAAACAGCTAAATTTTCAAATCTTCCAATAAAAAAATGAATATGGAAGAAATAACAGACCCCAAATGAAGAGGTTGCAACCACTTATGCCCCAAACTAATAGACGTAAATTAAATCTGACAATCGACATACCATATTTGTACATTCAGGTCCGAATGCATGATCAAATAAATATCTTCGTTCTTTGGTCCGATTTTGGATGCGGTTGAGGTAATCCTTTTCTCGGTCGGGATCCAAAACTGTGATGCCCTACAATTTAATTTGAAAAAACAAAGAAAGTATATAACAGCTTTCCGACACCCAAAAAAAAAAAAAAACAATAAATATAATTCCAAAGAATACTCTTAAAATAAAATAAAAAATCGCAGCACCTTATCATCAGTAACTTGAATAATATTGCGCCTTCTTCGTCCTTCTACCTCGGTCAATTGCCTGCATTTCACAGCTACCTATACCCAACAAATCAAAACACCAGAAAAGCTGAAAACGTTATATATATAATACAAAATTACAAAGTTAGAATACCTAAACTCTGGACTATTAACAGGACTCACCAAGAGGGTTGCAGTTTGTTTCGAAGCTGGTGCTCTAATGCTTGGCATGTTTAATCAACATCAACCTCCCCAAAAAAAAAGGCCTTTCTTCGTTAAATCACACAAAATTCTCAAAACTCCAACCTTAATTTCATCAAAGCTCCCCTCTTTTATCACTCTTAAACCCTAGTGTATTCAATCTAACGAAAAAAATCCTATCACAGTTCCACCATTGAATTCAAAAACCCACCACCTTCATACCCAAATTCATCATTCTCTTCTGCTAAACCAATCAAAATTCCTATTTATTTTTTTTTGCGTTCAAGTTCATTAAAATCGAACTCCTTTTTCCATTCCTAAACCCTAAATCAACCTATCAAAAAGAATTCCGACCAAATTTCTAAAATCAATTTCACAAAAACCTACTATCTTTAAACCCTAATTTTTCCAATTTCACATCCTAAAACAAAACCTACAAATTCCTCACCACATTCTACACTATTCAACGAGGTAAAAAACTGAGAAACCGAGCAACCGCCATTTTCACATACTGCATCTTCTCAAACAACAAAACCCTAACCCTAACCTCTTCAAATCAAATAAAACCCGAAAAAATCCTCTATCTAACCACCTGATAAATCCAAACACCACCCAGAAAGACGCTCTTCCCACCTCCAAATCCGTCCAAACCCAATCAAACACGCATTTCAGATTAGACTATGAAACCCTAACTCTAATTTCCCAAAAAAAGATAAAAAATCACATAAACTTCCAGAAATGGAGAGAAATGCAGAGACTTCAGCTCCAGCTGTACGAAGGTGAAAATTCGCGATTTGGAATCTTCCCCAAACGACGCGGAAAACGATAAATAGGAATCGCGATCGAGAAAGAGGAGAAGAAAAATCTCTCTGAGAAAAAGAAAAATCTCTTTCTCAGACACAAGCTCTGTCTGAGATCGACATTTTCTGCAGAGTAATGCGAGACGGTTGAAGACAGAGTTTCCGGGCGGGATGTATTTATATCCTCTGATGTGTCGTGGAAATCCGACCGTTCATTTTATCTGGATATTCGGGAGAGAAAATGATGGATAAAATACGTTGGGACGTATTTGAGTTCCAAAGCTCAGTCTTTGTGGGTCCCACGGATGTTTCTGTTCCATCCAAACCGTACAAAAGATGAGGCCCCTCATTTTTGGTCCGTAAACCAAACTTCTATCTAATCCAAATTTCAGATGGTTCACGGTGACAGAAGCGATTAGGAGGGGGCGCTCACAACATATAAACATTCAGATAGTATGTGGAGCCCATAGTGATGTCTATATGACATCCTATCCGTTCATCTGAATCCTTAAATAATTATAAATCATTTAAATGTATATTAATCCATTCATTAACTTATATGAGCCACACATCGTGATTTTATAGATTTTACGCGTAGTTTTAAATTTTTCCATATTTTTTGTCTCACCTGAGCTTTTGATCGATTTTAATTTTGGTATGGACGGTAAACATAATTTTTTACATTTTATTCACGGCTTTGATTCCATAAATACATTTAAATGGGCCCTAAAGAAGCTCAAGCGTATGGAAAGTCACGTATATCCGCACGTATGTGACATTTCCCATTTTTTTGGATTTTTTGAGGATAGGTTTCGTTAAAATGGAATACGGTGGTGATTCGCGCAGGAATAGATTAAAGAAGTGAATCGCGAGACAGTTGATAGAATGGCTGACGTGGTTACAATCGGGACCAAAAATCAGACCGTAAGAATTTTCAGTAACATTAATTCTTCAGATATACTTACTAGATGACCAAAATCATAAGAGAATGTGGAAGATTAAAAAGAATATAACTGATGGCCTATATCCGACCTACCAATTTGGCCCACTTGGAAAGTGTAAAGGATTATATTTTTATATGTGAATTCTCAAATATTCAAAAAACAACTGGTACATGGTCCAGATCTCGCATACGTGTCCCAAGTTGGCACCATTGTATCGATTCGCTTCCTTAAATCTAAACTCGCGCGGATCTCCGTGTTGAAAAATTCCAACGGCCTGGTCTCGATGGAATGCTATTTGGAGCCGCGCACGCAGATACAACAAATGCAAGCGCCCTGCGCGTGCCGTAGTGGTAGATGTGTGGAGATCTGGGACGTACATAAAGTGGGCCGAAAACGTGAAATCGTCCAGACCGGATCTCCACATATCTACCATT
Source organism: Magnolia sinica (assembly GCF_029962835.1). Taxonomy (NCBI): domain Eukaryota; kingdom Viridiplantae; phylum Streptophyta; class Magnoliopsida; order Magnoliales; family Magnoliaceae; genus Magnolia; species Magnolia sinica. Next base: position 9,998,331 of record NC_080583.1, on the reverse strand, counting down.
TTTTATTTTTTTAATGTGTGGCCCACTTGATGGGTTGACGAGAGGTGTTTGGCCTAAAGAACTTTCACGATCCGGAACGCCGAAGAATACCCTGGAAGTCACGTAAAAGAGTCGAGCCGGCCCATGCGTGGCACGTGTATATAGCGCGTGCAGATATGCGACTGCGAATAAGGAAAAAGGATTGGCTACTCCCCTGCTGGTGGTTGCGTCATCCATGCCGTCCATCTATTTTTCTAGATCATTTTAAGGTATGAGACCAAAAATGAGGTATATCCAAATCTCAAGTGGACCACACTACAGGAAACACTGTTGAATGGACATCGACCATTAAAAACTTTTTGAGGGCCATGAAAGTTCTTGATAAAGCTAATCTTTGTTTTTCCCTTCATTTAGGTCTGTATGACCTAATCAACATATTGGATGTCAAATAAACAGTACAGTGTGCCTTAGGAGGATTTTAATGGTGGATATCCAATCGCCATTGTTGTCGTGTAGTGTGGTCCACATGAGATTTAAATCCCTCTCCTTTTTTGGATCTTAATATAAAATGATCTTTAAGTATGTATGAACGGCATGGATGACACAAATAAATCATTGTGGGGCCCACAGAGCACTGCCCATCAGCCACGGCCAGTGGCGGGGGGACTAGGCAATCCGTTTCCGCGAATAAGGCGCTTCTCCTCCTATCTCGTTCATGTCCTCGCGTTTCCGAATTACGTAAAGAAAAAGGACAATCGTTACAAAAACCGACACCTCATTGCTCCCAAATTACGACATTGCCATGAACGTTGCTGGCATGGCTGTGCTGGTAAAATGACGAAACTGGCCAAGGCAATGGAACATTGAAACTAGGGGACGCGGACTTTTGCGAGGACAACCGACTGCAAAGGAAAGCTACCTGGGGTCCACCGTGATGTTTGTTAGAAATCCACCCGGTTCATCCGTTCTGTTTGAACACAGCCAAAAATGAGTTAGATCCAAAATTCAAGTGGGCAGATGCACGACAGGAAAAAACATAGGTAGGAAATGCCTATAATTAAACCTACTTGGGTCCACTGCGATGTTTATATGCTATCTATACCGTTCGTAGGGTTATTCCTACTGGGATGAACAAAAAAAAGCCCCGCAAATGTTTCAATAGCTGACATTCAATCCTCATGGTTTCTTATCTTATGGCCTATTTGAATTTTGATATATCTTATTTTTGGTTCCATGTTGGATCTAGCAAAACAAATGAACAAAATGAATTTCTCACCAACATGATGATGGCCCCACCTATGCCTTCCAGCTACACGAAGTTCCCGGGAAAGGCTTTCATAGGCAATCCACCTTACCTTCCTTGTGCATGCCAAATACATGCCCTCAGCATGTACTAGATTTAGGATGCTCATTAGGAGGACTAGTGAATGTGTCCCAACCTTGCAGGTGGCCTTACTGATGTTAGAATATGCAGGGCATGATCATCAATGATGTACGGCTCATCCCACCACCTCAAAGGGTATTTTAATAATTTCATATGAAATTTTTATATAAACTTTAATAACTTTTAGGTAATATACATTCTATCCCGAGGAAAGAAAAAGCTACCGTTGTATTAAGAGCTTCTCTTCATTTTTTACCTTTTAAGTACAGTGGATTGGTGTGGATATGTGAAGGCATCCATAGGAAACCACGTAAATCTCTATACAGTGATGCCTTTTTTTATTTATTTGTAGTATTGTTGTGTAAGTAGTCAAGAAAGGATCTTCCTGGCAACTAGTATGAATAGTGGTACATGACTTTGTTTTAGCCATTAGATGCTGACTTTCATAGAATTGAACGACGGCTATAATTGCTTAATTAGAGTGTGAAACTTTCATACATATTTGGCCAATATTATTAACTAGAAAATTATTAGCTAGAAGAAAGTGGGTCACAAACCTTAAGGGTCTGTTTGATTTGTATCGTTTCACCGAGAAATCGTAAATACTCTGGAAATGGCTTATTATAACCGTTTCACCTGTTTGGATATTCATGGGAATTTCATTCTTGAAAACCAGTTCAAAAGTAGTAGCAACCATTTTAAGACCCCATCTTGATGTATATGACATATTTGTTCCGTTCATCCATTTTATCACAACATTTTGAGATATAAAAAGAAAAATAAGGTCGATCCAACACTCAATTGGCCCATACCAAAAGAAACAATGGCCTCGGGAAGTTTTTAACGGTAAGTATTTGATTCACATTTTTCTATGGCGTGGTCCACTTGAGCTTTGGATTTGCCTCATTTTTTGGCTTATATTGTGAATTCATCTGACATAATGGATGAACGGTATGGATATATGATATGCATCACAATGGGACCACAAATATTTCACAATATTTACCGTTTTTACACCCAAAAAGTAAGCCGTCAAATCAATTATGGGGAAGAGCGTGACAACTAAGGAGGGAAACACTTATTACCATTCACGGGGCATTTCCCTAGGAATTGGAAGATCAAACACGCCCTAAGCCATCGTGAACCGGATGATGCAAGGCTCTCTCCATCACTTAGAATGGATGATGAACAGCTATGGTTGTACTCGTCATGTTCTATGTGTAGATGCCATTGGCTCAACTCCTCCCCCAATGTAGTCTCCCAAGTGTGTGCTTGATATGGGTAGCCCCATATGTCTTTTAACTTGAATGTAGATGGTCAAGATCTCTTGTTTGTAGAGTTTGATTTTTATCTCGCATCACAAAAATTAAGTTTTATCAAGACTTTCTTTCCTTGTACATGTTACAACTTCATATATATATATACACACACACACACACCCATTGTAGCTAAGAGCCCAAGAATTTTCAAAATTCCAAAAGTATGCATGTAAATGTGTGGGGTCTACCTTATTCATGAGCCACTAACATTGGATGCTTATGGCTAGAAAAGCCATGTGCTACTAATAACGGTAAAAATTTACAGAGGTGATTAGTCCTCTTTCAAACATTCATTTTTGGTATATGTGGCTCATGTGATGAGTGAATTGATAGGATTTCAAGGCTAAGGAATGTTTTCATTGAGCATGACTGAATCAAGGCTTCAATCCAGTTGCCACACTGTGGTGCTTTTATGTCATTGTGTTTTCATCTCTTTTCTTCCCTTCATGTTATGTTTTTAAAATTAAAACTTCAATGTTAAGATGCACGTGGTATACCGTAATATATTTGTGTGTATAGATATTCTTTCATTTCTTTCAAGAAAACACAAAATTTGATTTGAAGATCATATTGTATACAAACGGGTTTATCAATGGGTTGATTTCCGATGAGGTCCCATACTTCTTATACCTAAACTAATCGAGTCAAACTCTTGCCTAGCCTATCCTTGTTCTTAAAGACCCAGTTTTAATAACATTCAAGTACCCATTAAATCATTAGATCTAGGTTTTTAGCTAGCTTGGGATCAAATATGAGCATGTTCATGGCCGTGCCCATCCGATAGATGAATGAATGGATTACATATGTGCTATTTTGACTAATATGGTGTGCAAAAAAGGTATCTCTTATATTCATGTGGATTAGGAAACCTTATTGCAATACTAGGGCTAATGAATATATATTTAACACCCAATTACCTTCAAGCGATGGATCGGTTCTAGCCAGTCACTATGCAAGTATGTTAGTCTTGCAAGTGGCTCTTATATCCTTATTACTGTACATTATGTGAAAATTTAACATTGAAGTGATACCACTTTGTTGTGCATTCTTAAGGTTATACTCATATATTCAACTATATAGGAAGCACATTGATTAAGTAACCAAATTAGATACGGAAACAAGTAAAAAATAATAATAATAATAATAGATGATAATGCACAAGAGATTTATTTAAAGTGTTGGATTTAATGGACAATCAATTTTTATTAGGAACTGATTGTGAAAAATATTTATATATTATCATGTTAATACTTTTAACAAGCGTTGATTGAACAAGTTTGTCTAAATAAAATTTATTCGATTACAAAAATATATAAAAGATGTGCCACACAATTGGAGTATTGGGATTTGTATGCATATACAAATGGAATCAAATTTGTTTGATTAGATGCGATCACATTAACAATCTTGGACAAATAATTGGAGATTGGGACAAATTATTTATAATCTACTTATATATTTGATTATATGTCATTTCCTTGAAAAATATTATATTTTTAAAAATCTTACATTGGATTTACTTAATTAAAAGGTTTTAATCGTTTTTATTGCTGTAAGGAAACGTGATGATTTGGTACACCTCATTACCATGAAACTTAAAATATAACGGAGTTAGTCTCTAATCGTTTTTATTTCAACTTTGTCTCTTGCTCTGGCTTTGGTTTGGTGTAATTGGAATGTAGTGTTGACTTAGAGGTAAAAGTACATTTTGCTCAAAGTCGCCACTAACCAAATGAAACTTATAATATACGGTTGACTATAATCTATTGAATTACTTAAGGGTTGGGAAATCATTAGATTTTTCAACTAAAGTAACTCATGCGGTTGGTATGCAGTCGTAAATTCTGAATAATGGTCTCTATTGTTGTTAATAAATGTCTTAAATTTGAAAAGTTCGATTAACCCTGAGAAAGTTTGGCTCGAAGTCCAACAACAATGTATTTGGAATTCCCGAGGTCTTCGACCAGTCGAAACTCTAGCTCGACTAGTCGAGGGTTACGCAGATTGTGTGCAGACTGCGTAAATTTGAGGCGGTTTTCAAAGAGGTGCATAGGTGGGGTTTCCTAAACTATAAATAGGAGTCCTTAGGGTCATTATAAAGAATTTAAGGCTTTCAAAATGTATTTTAAGGGTTTATAAAAGAGTTTTAAGGGTTTCAAAGGGTGTAGCAAGGGCGAGATTTGATGTTATTCGAATTAGGTAAATCTTTTCTCTTTGTAATTTATGCGTTCATAGTGGATTTTTGTCGCTTTGTGCAGTGGTTTTTTCCCGAAAGGGTTTTTCACGTTAAATCTTTGTAATCTCTTGTGTTTGCTTGATGCTCTTGGACTATTATCCTAGATCCATCTCTGTGTGATTCTGCAGCACAAATCCCAACAAGTGGTATCAGAGCTATCGTTGGGATATAGATCTGGATCTGTAAAATTAACATCAATGAGAAGCACTGAGTATGATATTGAGAAGTACTCAGGGAAAAATAACTTTGAGTTATGGAAGATCAAGATGATTAATTCATTAACCAAACAAGCTGAAGATGATGCTCTTGAGGAGTGAAAGTCTAGTATGACTGATGATGATTGGAATACCCTTGATGAAAAAGTTTTATCCTCGATCCGTTTATCTCTTACGGATGAGGTTCTCTACAATATTTTGAGGGAGAAAACTGTAACTAGTTTATGGTCGAAGTTAGAAGATATCTATATGGAAAAATTCTCTAAAAATCGCCTACACTTAAAGCTACAGTAATGTAACTTTAAGATGGTAAAGGGTGGAGATCTGGAGGCCTACATTAACAACTTTAATAAATTGATTTGCAAACTGCTGGATATGGAGGAAGTGATCAAAGATGAGGAATAAGCATGCATGTTGTTGAATTCTCTTCTGGCATCATATGAGTCATTCAAGGAAACGATGTGCACCGTAAATAAAACCTTGAGTATTAACACCGTTATCTCAGCCCTTCAAGGAAAGGTAATGAGAAAGTTAAACGGTGACATGGGGACATCTTTCGATGTACCATTTATAAGTAGAAGAAATTAATACTAAGCAAGGTACAGGATCTTCAAGGTATAAGATCTTTAATATATAAATTTAAATCCAAGGGCAATGGCAAAGGAAAACTAAAGTATTGGAACTGTGGGATGATTGAACATATGAAGAGTACTGTATTAATCCTAAATCGAAGAGAAAAGACCATGATGCTTCTTTCAGGGAGGCCAATGTTGTCACACCTAATGAAGAGACAAGCACATGTGATGTGTTGTATGCGTCTATGACCGGACACTTGTTCGATAATCGTAGAAATGAGTGAATCTTTACATAGGGGCGCCATGTCACATAACTCCTCATTAGAATTGGTTCACCAGTTATAGAGAATACAACGGTGGACAGGTGTTTATGGGCAATGACATTGCCTGTAATGTTGTAGTTGTTAGTACGGTGTGCATCAAGATGTTAGATGAGGTGAAGCGTACCTTGACTGATGTCAGGCACATTCCTGATTTAAAGAAGAATTTGATTTCTCTTAGTATACTTAAGGCAATGGGTTGCAAGTTCACTAGATTTAATGGTATCCTTAAAGTATCTAAGGGGGCACTAGTAATCATGAAAGTACAACGACTCGATAATCTTTACAAGTGGATTGATGAGAATGCAAAATGTCATATTTTTCTCCCTTAATGTTTAGTCCTTTATACTTATTTGGTGCCTAAATGTACTCATTATTCTTATATTTTGATTTAAGGTGCAGATGGAGGCGTTACATGCAAAACAAAGCTAATTGGGCGATTTTGGACAGTTTCGACATTGCTTTGTAATTTGGGCATAATTATCTTATCCAAGATCCAATTGAGATAATTCAAAATTCTATGGAATGCCAAGAAAAAGCTCTACAACTTTCATGTTTTGAGTTTTGAGAGATACTGGCTGTATCAAGGTCAAAATTGGGCTTGAAGTTGCCACACTTGCACTGCTGACGTTCCGGAACGTTCCTTAGCCTGAAATTCTAATATGCGGATCTTATGCAGTTTATTTTCGAAAGTTTTTAAGATCTGGTGCACGAAAATTCTAACTAAAAATACTACTTTCCTAGTTATATTAGAACTTTATTTTATTTTTAATATTTTTCTTAAATTAGTTAGATTTGGATATTGTTATTTTAAGATAAGACTTAGAATATTTTTAGGAGATTTTGTAGGCTTAAAAAAATAAAAAATAAAAACTGAATTAAACATGTTAAGAGGGGAGAGAAATCAGGAGACTCACACATGCCTCTCCCTTCCCTCTTCTCTAACTTCTCCTTCGAGTTTTCATTATGGTCCTGCGCGGCTAACTTTCATAATTGGTCGAAGGAAACGGAAGCCTCGGAATCAATTAAACTATGAGATCTAATTTATTTTTTTATTATTGTTCAATTCATGCTTTGAGTATCAGATGTTATTTTATGCCTATCTTCATGATTGTCTTGTTTAATTACTAGGAGGTCTACTGGTTTATTATGCATTACAATCTACTGCTAGGTTAGTTATCAAATCTGTAATTGTTTGATCCCTCTAATTTGTGAAGCAACTAAGATTTAATGATTTTTTTCGTCAGAAATTATTAGATCTTAGGAAGAATGCTCGACGGAATTAAATGCAACCACTTGTATTTGTGCTGTTTAGTTTCATCGATCTCTCTAGTTCTTAAGGCTGCTACTAGATTAAACCTTTAGCGCTTGTCTTGGGTTGTTTAGTAGTTAAGATTAATTAGATCGCTAGTTTTCTAATTAACTACAACTAAGGAGAGAAGGAAAATAGTTCCAACAGTGAATATTCAAAGTATGAATTGATATATACTTGCATCAATGATCAATTGTAAAATTCCGATGGTGAATGTTGACTTAAACCAAGGTTTATTCTTTTGATTGATTTCGATACTGTAATTTGAATTGTTCCTCAGTTGTTTTTTTCTCTTGAAATTATTTTCGTTATACTCATACCCCCCCCCCCCCAACCATCCTTGTTCACGTAGCATAAAACTAGGCTAGACACCCCGTGGGAACAATCCTTAATCGCACTACTACATGTATTTTTTAGGAGTATAGGTTTTATTTTTGGTTGCCTGCAACAGCACACCATGGAACCCAGTCACATGAGCGGGCATGACATGAAGCCTGAGACGCGCGAACAGAGATACGAAGCAGGTGGAGCAGCCACTTGTGACCACATAATCATAGGTAACCGGCGAAGTACATGGACGACTTCGATATCCCATATGCTCTTGTTATAGACGAAGGAGATCCGTCTACTATTCAAATGGCTTTAGGTGAGTCTGGTGCTGAGAAGTGGAAAATGACTATGGACGATGTGATGAACTCGTTGTACCAGATCGACACATGTGAGTTGATTGGTCAGAAAGCGATTAGATACAAGTGAATCTTCAAAAAGATACAACATAGATACAGAGCGAGGCTGGTAGTGAATGATTATACTCAGAGAGAATAATTCGACTTCTCAGATATATTCACGCCGACGGTATAACAGGTGCCTATTAAATTCATAATAGCGTTGGTTGTCCAATACAATCTCGAGCTGGAATGGATTAATGTGAAGATTGCACTTCTGCACGAGAAATTAGAAGTGTTGTTATTCATGAAGCAACAAGAGTGGTTCAAAGTTAAAAGGATAAAGAATAAGGTTTGCAAGAGGTCATTGTACGACCTGTCACCTAGACAGTGATACAAAATTTTGATTCATTCATGGTAAGTCAGAAATTTTCTAGGAGTAGATACGATCACTGTGTCTATTGTAAGACACTAAGTGATGGCACATTTATCATCATGAAATTGTATGTTGATGACATATAGATCGCCAATCATGACATGTCTGAAATCAATGTACTATGGTTAACAGGGATATTCGAGATGAAGGATTTGAGGGCTGCAAAAATAGTTCTCGGCATTGATATTTATAGAGAATGAAAGAAGATCAGGCTTTGATTATCACAAGTAGAATACCTTGAGTAGGTATTGATTAAGTATGTGATGGACCAGGTAAATCCAGTGAGTGTTCCCTATGCGGCTCACTTCAAGCTTTCCTTATAACAATGTCCCAAAATAGATGAGGAAAAATAGAATATATCTCACGAGCCTTATTTGAATGTGGTTGGCAATGCATACCATGGTCTGTATTAGACTGGTTATTTCACAGGCAATTGGTGTTGTATGCAAATACCTAGGCAAGTAACATCGGGAAGCGGTGAGATGGTTACTTTGATATATTCAAGGTATAGAAGACTACGTCTTAACTTTTGAGAAGACATGAGCAAACTTGGTAGGGTATGTGAATTCAAATTACGCATGCAGTGTGGATTTCAAAAAGTCGACTTCAGTTTACTCGTTTGTACAAGTGGGTGGAGCAATTAGTTGGATGTTAAAGCTTCACTCCGTGGTGACTCTTTTCACGATCGAAGCTGGAGTATATAGCAGTGGAGGAAGCATTTAAGAAAGGTATTTGGTTGAGAGGCATGATAAATCAATTGGGGATTCAACAGGAAGTCGTGCCAGTTAATTGTGACAGCGAGAGTGATATTAATTTGACTAAAAATTTTATTTATCACTCACGTACTAAACACATTGATGTTCATCACCACTTTATCTGACAGGTGCTTGAGAAAGAAAGCGTAACACTAGAAAAGAATTACACCAGTGTGAATCCAGCAGACATGCTCACCAAGGTTATTCCTACAGAGAAGTTCAAGTTCTGTGCAACTTCTGTGTGCTTGGTGATGATGAAAAAGAATGACGGAATGTGTACGAGAAGCTATAATATAATGCAGAGATAAGAGAAGAGGTCAAGAAACTACACGGTTAAATATTGAAGACATGGTAAAAATTGTTGTTAATAGATGTCTTAAATCTCAAAAAGTTCGACTAGCCCTGAGAAAGTTTGGTTCGAAGTCTAGCAACAATGTATTTGGAATTCTCAAGGTCTTCGGCCAGTCAAAGCTCTAGCTCGACTAATCAAGGGTTACGTAGATCGTGCGCGAATTCTGCGTGGACTGTGTAGATTTGAGACAATTTTCAAGGAAGTGCATAAGTGGGGTTTCCTAAACTATAAATAGGAGTCCCTAGGGCTATTCTAAAGAATTCTAAGGCTTTCAAAAGATTTTTCAAGGGTTTCTAAAAGAGTTTTAGAGTTTTCAAAGGGTGTAGCAAGGGTAAGATTCGAGGTTGTTCGAATCGGGTAAGTCATTTCTCTTTTAAATTTACGCTTTCATAGTGGATTTGTCTCTTTATGCCATAGTTTCTTCTCGAAAGGGTTTTCCACATTAAATCTTTGCGTTCTCTTATGTTTGCTTGGTGCTTTTGGATTGCTATCCTAGATCCATCTCTGTGTGATTCCGCAACATAAATCCCAACATCTATTATGAAAAAGGAAAGGGTTAGCACCCCTTTTTTCCTATATGATGTATAATATTTACTTTATGAGATTTAAGACTATGGGCAAGGGAAAAAAAGAATCTAGCCTTACTTCGTAGGGTTTGAGACCCCGGGTAGGCAAATAAAATAAAAAAGAAGATATAATTTGATTAAAATTAAAACATGAATGTGTGTGCTATTGATATGTTTAGAATGTGTGAACTTGAGTGTAATTTGATTTAAAATTGTGAGAAGGAAAAGGGAAGACCCGACACAATTTTTATGTAAAACGGTTTATCAAATATCCCCAATTCCAAATATTCTTCGACTTCAATAGCATTTTTTCTTTAGAATATTCATGTTTTTAGTTAAGTAATGTGACAGCGCAGTCAGGCCTTTTTGAAATCGATAGGAGATTGGAGTGAATTCTAGCATATGCAGCTTCAAGTTGGCGGTGGCACATTAACTTTGGCTCACTCTGGCTAACGCCTCAACTAGTGTGAACGATTGTGATGGCCCTCTGCTCTCTCAACTCTTAACTCTTTGTCATTATGTTCCCCATTGAATAGCTCGTAACTATAGTCCTTAAATAGGCTAAAAGGTCGTTATTTGGCCCAAAAGTTTTCTTTATAGGTATAGGCTGTTAGCGAGGATACATGCTTTTAGGCTATATTTTTTGAGTGGTTTCTACAACTAGCCCTTCAAGGGTCGTGTATTTAGAGTGCTATTTTCTACCTAAGAACTTTATGTATTTGGTGCTCCTGGAGTCTTTCGGAGTTATTGTGTTTGTCTTAATCTTGTCACTGTTTGCTTTGGCAATAGCCAATCAAATCTAACAGATATCTCTGAGAGAAGTCGAGGATCTTTTGGTTATATTTTTATGAATTTTTTTATATCGTTGGATTTTAAAAAATATGCTTTAATTAATTTATGACTTACAGATACCTTTATAACAACAGCAAAGATCAAGTCGAATGAGTTGTGGCTTTGTCAATATGTTTCATTGATCATTTTCGGGTTGTGCTAAGAGCATTCCCGAGCTATCTCTTGTTGATGGATGTCTTAAATTTGTAATCCAATAGTTTGTTGATGATATGTTCAATATCATTGAGCAGACTTCGTGTAATTGATGCCATTGAGATTTTTCTAAATAAATCGATTTGGTTATTGAACACTTTGATGTCTTTTACGATGCCATCAAAGACTGTTCGATGTCATTGAAGATTGTTTGATGCCATTGAAGGTCTGGTCGATTTTATCAGTAATATTTGATTTTTTATGTTTGGTTGTTGGAATGTTTTGGTATTTTTTCGATGTCATCGAAGCCATTTCGATGTCATCGAATATTAAGTTTCAATTACATCAAAGTGTGTTCGATGTTATCGAACGATTCTGCACAGATTTTCACAAATTTGTGAATTTACGGGATTTGTTTCCGATTTTGATTAAGATTCTCTTAGAGGATATATATTTAGGTACAATCAGGATTGAGGGGTATCTAAGGCTTTCTAATTCGTTCCTAAGGTTTCAAGGACTTGTAAAGGGAGATTCGAGGTTTGTTCGAATCAGGTATTCTCTCCATCTCTTGTAATTTTAGCTTTCATAATACTTTTCTGTCACTTCATACCATGGTTTTTTTTTCGAAAGAGGTTTTTCATGTTAAAAATTAAAGTGTTTGTGATATGTTTGCTTTGTACTATTGGATTACTCTACTCGATTCATCTCTATGTGGTTCCGCGGTCTCCTAATATCTCTTTAGGCTTTTTATGGTATTATAGGGTGGTAAAGAATAACTTTATCATAATAATGTACGTTTGAACGTTTTACAAACTCTAATAATTTTAAGAGGAAATGGGTCGGCGGGCCCTCCGTTTTGTTGACATATGGTGAGTTTCGAGCCATATAAATACTTTTAATTGAAGTTAAACTAAATTCAAATAGTAGTTTAGATCTCGTTTAGGGTGGGATGTCTATAAGTCTTCTTTAAGAATGATGTTTATGAATACTAGTGTATGGCTCTTGCTTGAGACACCTCTCTCTCCTCTTTAGACATAGCTATAGAGAAATCTCTTTCATCTTAAAAATCATAGTTCACCAAAATCTAAAGATCTAACGGTGTCCATAGTGTTCTATTTCCTTAGTTGAGAACCAATATATTTGTAGGTTTTTCTTGGTCTTTTCGTGTGTGTTTTGTGTAATGAAAAGAATAATTATGGTTAAACATTTGAATTATTCAATTATTAGAAGTTTTAGATTAGCATTTTTTAAAATGTTTTAGATTATATGACCCAATACCAAGTTTTTTTTTAATGTGCAACCTTAAATAATGGTGTGTTGAGTTGACTCAAGATTTGAGTTGAGTCAGGAAGTTTTAGAATTATGCTCGAACTTGACCTAAATTATAGACAGGTCCAAAGACTATTCAAATCAGTCATGTTAACCGGGTAACTGCAATGCGAGTGTCCATTGACCACACTATACACTAGCGATACCTTAATAATAACGAATAATAAAATAACTCATTGATCTTGAGCTAAAAATATACTTTTAATAAAAATAAATACGATGGTGGCCAACAACCAATAAATGTAAGGTCAATGATCAAAGGGTCAAAATATTTAAATTTGAGGCATCATCATTAATGGAGTGAAACATCAAATCATGATTTGGACCATCGAACCATGGGTTTTCACATATAGGAAAACATGCGATGTCGCTATGACTTAGGACCTTTCAAATCCTATTCAACTAGAGATTATCTCATGTAAAATGATTGCATCAAGCGAATGTATAAGAGAATTACATAAATCAATGGATAGTAATCTAATTGTGATAGAATTTTAGCTAGCTGCTCACTATTAATGCAAGTTTGATTTGATTAACTTGTTTAACTAATGTATAGAGAGCATAATACTTAGGTCTTATTTGGACTGTAAATTACAATTGTAATGTAACGTTAAAGCATCATCATTATAATTTTATAACATTTATATAAATAAATAATTTATCATATATTTCAATGGTCAAATACATATGTAATAGGAGAAAGAAATTTGTAATCATTACAATTTTACATTATATAGGTATAGAAATCTTTTATCCAAGCATGTATATCAGGTATTTTTCTTATTAATTTGACATTTTGTAATTAAAAGGTTGTAAAAATAATATTTATATGTGGAGAGATCTTTAGATAGAGTCTAAACTATATTAGGAGAGTTGTTAGATAAGAGTCGTATATAAATTACTATTGCTTTACATAGAGTCCAATATATGAATGTTGTTAAATACGAATTCTATTTGTACTTGTATTTATTTGATTGGGTAGTAGGAATAATAATCACATTTCTTAGTAAGTAACTAGATAATTGTAGATAAATATTGACTTATACCAAGACTTTATCATCTTAATATTAGAGCCTCTTTATCCTATGCATTTTCTAAAGGATACAACGTCCTTAACAATAAAGAGCTTGATCACATTTAAACTGATACTGTCTTTACCCATGATAGTGTCACCAATTTACATATTTGAGCCGTCAATTAACCAAAACTGTTTTAAAGATCCGGAAAACCTTAACTATAAGGTTACAAATGTCACCACCTCTACCTCCTTCATCATCTACTAATCACACCATATATGTGTCATTATCCAACCTCCCCCTTCCAACATCCCAATAAGCTTATAAATATCTTCATATACCCTTGTTGTCCACTAATTGAGCTCAGGTGAGTAACATTAATGCAATAAGAAAGGATTATATTTCAACTACAATGAGTAGTTTCGACAAGACACTGTTACAAATGTCGTTTATTGTTGCAACTAAAAGCCAGTGATAGTTCAAAAATTAAGCCTGGCTCGAAGGATCATGATGCTCCCATGATAGAAATTTCTTTAAATACTCGTATTGGTACTCAAAATTCTGACATAATGTGGCTTTTTGCACATATTCAGAAACGGTCAATGATGATATTGGTTAACTCTGGTACCGATCACAAATTTGTTACATGTAGCTGTAACCAAGTAATGTAGATTTCTGATAGTTGTGCTAATCCCATTAATATTACTATTGATAACGGTAGTGTCGTGCACAGTATGGGACGTTGTCACAATATCACCTTCTCCGTACAAGGCTACAGATTCACCGACAACCTTTTTTTCTTACTCATTTATGGTTATGATGTAGTTTTTGGGGCAGAATGGCACAACTCACTTGTAACCATTGATTATAATTTTTAAGAATTAATAATGCGATTTTACTTGAGAAATGAATCAATCTAAATAATTGGCGTTAATTCCATTTTTTACATTATTAATCGATGCATTAAACAACACTTCCAATGTTTTACCAATCATTGCCCACATCATTAGGTTCAATGACTACCTTAAATAGAATACTTATATAATACCCCCTATCATAGCTCTGTTAAAAATGTCACCCTTCAAGGCAGTATATGGATGCCCTCCTCCACCCATTATAACCTATGTGTCAATCTCCATGAATGTGTACGTTGTAAACTTTGTCTTATGTGATCGTGACAATATTCTATGGGTATTGAAAGATAATATACGATTAGCTCAAAATCGCATAAATTTATATGCAGATCGTTGATGCAGGAACCGTAGTTTTAATGCTAATGATTGAGTATTTCTACATCTTTGACAATATTGATAATGATCAGTGAGATATCGTGGACCAGATAAATTATCTTATCGATTCTATGGTTCTTTTGAAATTATGGCACATGTACGAATGATTGCTCATAAATTCGTATTGCCGCTAAAAATCCATTAAGTGTTTCATATATTGATCCTTTAAAAAATTGGGACTAACGTATCTTCTTTTACTATACTTCATCCAATTTTTTATTATTACATAGACACATTGCAAGATACTTGATTAAGAAATCTTCAAGCATAAGAATTATGCCGTTGCAAAGATACTTATGAAATGAAAATGTTTACTAGAAGAAAATGTCGTATGAGAGATATACAACAACTTTGTTGTTTTTTTCTTCAATTTGCCATTTAAGTTGTCAGTCAAGGAAATGGTATTGTTACCCAATGTTATGTGTGAAAATTTAATTTGTTCTCAATAAAATTTTAAGGAGAAATTATTATATAGAGTCCAGATTATATTAGGAAAGTTATTAAATAAAGGTTTTATATAAATCATTATTACTTTAGATAGACTCCATGATTAGAGAAAAACTTTATTTATACTTATATTTACTTGATTGAGGAGTAAAAATGATAATCACTTTCCTAGTATTGTGTTGATAAAAGTTAACTTTCTAGTGAAACTATATCATATTATAATTTTACAAATATTGTAAGGTATTATAATTTGTAATCGTTATACTTGCACAATACTCTACATTCCATATATCATAGTAACATTCCATTTATTATTTATCATGAGTAGATGGTAGACCATTTAACTATTTTATGTCAAAAAGTAAAGAAAGATGATCAACTAATCAAGCTTATATTAACTTTCAAATACATCCATTTTTTATGCCGATGCAAAGGGTGGGCCACACCACATATATCGAGCCCTTGTTGCGAGAATCAAGCCGGTCCACTTATAAAACACGACACTTCAAAATCAATGGATGGTATGAATCAATGTACTTCTGCAACCATCCCAATGAATGGATTCAAACTGATTTTAGCACCCCATGATCATCATGGTGTGGCACACCTTTTTTTATGGACGAGATGTTCTACACATGTGACACGTTTGTAGGAAAGGAAATGAATTTTCAAGTTCATGTACAACCATTGAATGTTATCATTTTTCAATATAGGGCTATTTTTGTCATTTCAGTGTCACTTGGCTGCGATTGAATATGGCTAATTATGTCACTTTCCTTTACAATTTATAAGTAATAAGCATCAATCCCTTTATAGGTGTGGATTGACTAATGCCAAAGGGAACCTAATTAGAGACCGAGAGTCCTGTTAGAGGCTCCCTGCGGCCTACCATGATGTGTACAGTTTATCCACCACGCCGTCCATCCATTTTGAAATATTATTTTATATTATGGTTTCAAAAAGTAGACAGATTAAAAGCTCGAGTGGACCACACTATAGTAAATAGTACGGATTGAAAGCTTACCTTTGAAAACTATTATTGTTTTCTCTTCAAACAGCTCTATGTGCCGTTATTAACAGGTTGGATGACACATAAACATCACGACGGGCCTTAGGAAGTTCTCAACAGTAGGAATTCAATACACAATGCTTCTTGTGGTGTGGTCCACGCTTTCAATTTGTTTATATTTTGGTCACGTGCCCTAAAATAATTTTTCAAGATGGATGGATGGCTTGGATAAAACTTATACTTCAGGGTGGCACAAAGCCCTTGATTGGACTGTCCATATCTAGCTAGGTCCTCACAGGTATCAAATATCTTATTTAAAAAGCAATGTCCAAGTTAGGATATGATCAACCAAGCTTAATTTTAAAATTTTACTTAGAGACACTCCAGACTCCAATCCAAAATTTAGTCAGTTTACTTTTGAGTTAATATTTTCCACATGTATAATTTATAAGTGTCTGACCATCAAGCATCATAAATGCCCGAGTATCAAATAATTCAGCGTATTAGGTATGTCCCCGTCTCACCCAACACAGTGCTTACATGAGCATTGGGCCCATATTAATGTATATATTGCATATTCACACATTCGTATATTTTTTCAACTAATTTCAAATCATAAACTAAAAAATAAAGAGATCCAACTACCGGGTGAAACAGTGGTTACTGAATGCTTATCATTAAACACCTCCTAGGGCCCGCTGTAATACCCGCCGTGATGTTTATTTCTCATCCAACCTTTTGAAAAGTCCACAAAGAAGCAGATGAAGATAAAAAAAAAAATTATCAGCTTAATACCAAACTTTTGTGGCTCACAGCAAGTTTTTAAAGATCAATCATCACCCTTTCCTTTAGTGTGGTTCACCTAAGATTTTTATAAGATTCACTTTTGTACCCTAGCAATAAAATGACCTAAAAAAAAATGGACTGAGCGGACATACAGTATATACATTAAGGTGGGCTCCATGGTCGTGTTAGGCGAGGTCGGGGATGCATCTAATCCGCTACTGACGCGGATTTCTTGGAAAGCCTTTCACAGGAAGTTCGTGCGCTGGAAACTTCAGTGAGCCACCTTGATGTTTGCGAGGAATCTATTCCGTCTATTTATTTTTTAAGCTCATTTTAAAACTCGAGATTAAAAGAATCCAAGATCCAAGTTGGCTGCACTAGGGGAAAAGGTGGGTATGGAAATTTCTGCATGTGGAGAGCTTACATGCCATACATACTGTTCACAACGTCATTCATACTGCTACGAAGTGAGAACATATATATTAGACTGATTCCAAACTGGTGTAATGTAATTCCTATTGCGATGCACCAAGAAGGCGGATACTAGCTGGAATCAAAATTGGAGTAGCCCCACAAATGTTTTCAACTGTGAACGTTCAATCCTCTCATTTTTGGCCAATTTAGATTTGGCGCACTTTTAGCCTGTGTCATGAAATAAGCTCATAAAGCAGAAGGATGGGTTGAATTTATTATAAACATCACGGTGGGCCCACCTTGATTTCCAGTGGAGGAACTTTATTGGAAAGGCTTATGTAGGATGTTCCTGCCGGATTCTGTGTGAGGCCCACTGCAATATTTGTAAGAAAGAGGCTGGGTTGATCAAGTTTTTAAGCTCATCTTAAGACATGTGACCAAAATTAAAGTCTATCCTAAACTTAAATGAGCTACACTAAAGGAAATAGTGAGAATTAAGCACCCCCGAAATATTTATATGACCACTAAAGTTTTGTATTTAAGTTATCGGAGTTTCATTTCATCCCAGTGAAAATTACCTCATCAAGGATTTGGAGGGAATATAAACATCAAGACAGAGCATAGGAAGGTTTCAACACTAAACATTTCTTTCCTCACAGTTTCATCTCGTATGACCAACTTGAATTTTGTGTCCTACTTTTTATAGCGTGTTTTGAAATGAGCTCAAAAAACGCATGGACGGACTGGATTTCTAACAAACATCACAGTCGGGCACAGCCAGAAAACTTCTTGCGAAAGGCTTCTGCATTAAATCCGCGTTCTCGCTTTACTGGTTACTAAAGATTTTGACCTGTTAGCTGTCTCAAAAAAAGTAATTTCGGACAATGAAGGCTTCCACGTGGAAGTGGATAGGATGCCAGTTTCTGATAAACAACTGCAGAACGCGTGGTTGTGGGGCCCACCCCTTATCTATTTATTAAATAAATAATATTAAAATGAGGATTTATGTGATGCTACGACGGAGTTAGGCATGCACGAGGACATGGTGCACGTGCCATACCTGTTTATCGAATTAAACCCCAGATGGTGGGACCCATTTTACACGTGTAATTTCCTCAAAAGAAGATCTATTAGGTGAACCTGATCAATTGGAAAATTGATTACTTTCATTTTTCAACGGTCTTTGGATTCACACCAGTGATCTACTTACAATCCTTTATTCAGTATCCGATTTGGGTTATGGCCCATCTGTTGTGGGACCCACTAATTGGACGGATTTTGATGAGGTACTTATGTGACTTGTTATAACGATTTCTGCATGCAAGAGTATGAATCATCGTACTCCGCCAGTTTATCAAAGTTTTTAAATTATTTTTGCGCCTTCTCTACAACGTTTGTAGAATAAGCTGATTCTACCAAGCGAGTATGGGGTCCATCTTAATATGTGACCAAAATCCAATCCGTCCATAATGTGAGCCCATTTATTCTCACCGTTCATATGAGAAATAAGATCAATAAAAAAGTGGTTCAGGACGCAGAGAAGAGTTGGATGGTGATGTTCGCAATAAAAAAGTGGGTCATGACGCAGGCATGATTTTACATGGTATGGTCCATATGAGTTTTGGATCATTTTATTTTTTTTCCTCTAAATTGGTGGGGCTCACTTGATGGACGGATTGGATTTTATGTAAACATTTTCTTGGAATCCACACACGACGTACATTTTAAGATCTTTTACAAACGCTGCAGAGGAACCTACTTCTGAAGAGAATATTAAAGGAGACTTTATAATGAGTACAGGAAACCCGCTGTTTAGAAAGCAGACGGGACAGAAAGGTATTTTCAAAACCTTTTTTGGTGGGCCCCACACGACCTTGGACTCTTGAAATCATTCGTCGCCTTCAGGTTGTGACTGCTCCTGGCCCATGCTTGCCTTTATTGGACGTCTGCGAACAGAATCACCACAGAACTAATAAGTCGGGCCACGTACACACATTTTACGTGGATGATATCATGGAACGCTCATTCTCGAGACACTCGTGACTGGGCTCACCCACCTGATTCAAACATCTGATGTAGTGGGCCCCACTGCCAGAACGAGAAGGTTGATTCATGAGATGAGCGAAACTAGACCGTCCGTTAATGTGTGGTAGAAATGTTTTTAAAGGGTCAAACGGATAGGATAGTACGGGTGTCGGTCGACCAATGGGCCTGGTTTGCTCTGGCTGGCCATTGACGGGGGACGCGGATTAGCTACTGAATCTTACAGTTGCTAGACTGGCTACTGAAGTGACGTCACCACGTTCTGTGGGCCCCACCATGATGTATGTGTTGTGTCGTCACCGTTCATTCATTTCCAAGGATCATTTCAGGGCATGAGACGAAGAATTAAGCAGATCCAAAGCTTAAGTGGACCCACCACAGAAAATAGTGGGGATTGAATGCCTACCCTTAAAAAATCCTTGGGGCCACAAGTTTTCTATCAAGCTGATGTTTCTGTTTTTACCTTAGTCCATGTATTTGTTAACTTATAAACAGTTTGGATCTCAAATAAATATCATTTTGGGCATGGTGGGTCTACTTTAGATTTAAATCTGCCTAAATCCTTGGCTCATGTCCTAAAATAATCTCTAAAAATAGATGGACGGTGGGGATATAACAGATACATCATGGTGAGGCTCACAGAACATGGTGACCTCACTTTGTTAACCAAACTCGCTACCGTCGGGTTCAGTAGCTAATCCGCGTCCATAGTCGGCGAGTCGCTACCGGCAGCGTCAGTGTGCAGGGGAAACGGATTGGCTAGCCAGTGGCTGATGGTCAGTACTCTGCGGGCCTACCATGATTTATGTGTTTCATCCATGCCATGCATCTTTTTTTAAAGATAATTTTATGGTATGAGAGCAAAAATTAGTTATATCCCAATCTCAAGTGGACCACAATACAGGAAACAGTGTTGAATGAATGTCAACCATTAAAAGATTTTTGGGGACATTACAAGTTTGGGATCAAGCTGATCTTTGTTATTGGATGTCAAATAAACAGTACAGTGGGCCTTAGGAGGATTTTAATGATGGATATTCAATCACTATTATTTTCCTGTGGTGTGGTCCACATAAGATTTATATCTAATATTAGGGATCAAGCCTAAAATGACCGGTAAAAATAAATAAATGGAATGGATGAAACACATGCATCATGGTGAAGTTCACAGAGCACCGATCAGCAGCCACCGGGCTGGTGGCAGGGGAGTAGCTGATCCGTTTCCCCAGGCAGGGCCGCAGGGGAGGCGGATTAATGACAATGCCACTTCCAAGTCTGTGTGTTTTATACACGCCGTCCATCTAGTTTCCAGCTCATGTCACAGCGTGAGCCCAAAAATCAGGGAGAGAAATTTTCCTGGTGGACCATACAATAGGAAAATAGTGGTGATTGAATGGATACGATTAAAGACTTCTTGGAGCCCCTTGAAGTTTTGGATAGCCTAATAATTGTGTTTTCCCTTCGTCCAGGTCTTAGTGACTTAATCAACAGATTGGATGGCAAATAAACATAACAGAGGGCCTTAGAAGTTTTTAACGGTAAACGTTCAATCACCACTGTTATCCTGCAGTGTGGTCCACTTAAGATTTGAATCTGCCTTCTTTTTGCGATCGTGCTTAAAATAATGATCCGAAATTAATGGACGGGGTGGATTAAATGAGTACATCATTTTGGGGCTCACGGAGCACCGTCCAATTGCCCTATTGCTACCGGTAGTGAAAGCATGCAATCCATCCGTTACTTATGACTGAAACCTGACCTCTGTATAAGGATTGTCTTCAAACCACACGTGGACATTGAATGAAAATTGCTCGTAAAGTGTCTTTAAACCGTCGTTTCTATTTCGAAAGTTTACTCGAATAAATCCCAAATGTATTGTAATATAAGATCTCGGGACTTTAGTCGCCAGAGTTGAGTCTTTTAAATTATCCAAATATATTATTTAGGGATTGTTTGGTAGCGCGGATTGAGGGTATTAGAGTGTATTCAGAATCCAAGGGTCATTTAGCGGCATGATTTGAGAGGGTATTTGAAATCAAATACTCAATTTTGCAATCTTTCCCTTTTTTTGAGATTTTGAATCCTTTCATTTTTTTATCATAGGTTCAAGAGTTGCACGTGTCACGTAGGTATCACTTGGGCTACAAATCCATCGCATATGTGGTCCACTATTGATATCCAAAAATAAATAAATTATTAGTTACATTACTAAAATTACATTAATAAAATGACCCGAGCAATCCAAACATTCATCATGTAAGTCAATAATTTTTTTAAAAAAAAGTTGGTTAGTCACTGGGTTGTGATTGTATGCTTGTGGACCATTCGAGACTTAAAATTTCATTAATTTTAGTCAAAGAATATATTTTAATAAACTTATTATAATCATTATATCAAATATCACATACGCATGCTATATTAGGGATATTAAAGTTGATTTAGTAATTAAATTTATATTCTTATAAATATACTATACAATTTTAATGTTGTCAAGCGCAACTCAAGAATTCAAAATCACTGTTGATTCATAATCTAATTATTCAAAATACAAGCTGCCAAATGGACCCCTATGTGACGGGGCTCTCCTTAAGAGCATGCCTGTCAGATTTGTCAAATAAAGGGCCTATTTGGATACCATAAAATAGTTTTTTTTTTTTCCTCACTTATGCCAGTAGATAAGCAATTTATTTGAGATAAGTAAGTTTGGTTTATGATCATTTATAATTAGAATTTTTATTTAATGTTACTTACTTCTGTTTAATATATAAGTAGAAATCAGGATAAGTTAATCAAGGCATTAGTAGATTATCTTAAGTAATTTATGATCCGAACACCCTCAAAATATTTTAATCCTTTAATTACACAATGGTTGCAATGAACTTTTACTTTAGTGCAAAAGAGCCAAATTTTAAATAGTCAAAATAATCTACTTTAAGAGATTTTGTCGGTTGGTGCAGAAAGTTGATTGAAATTCTAAGACTAAAGTTTCCATGCATCACACTGCAATGCGTTAAGATGCATCCCTTCTATTATTATTATTATTATTATTATTAGTTTTAATGATAAAAGTGCCCTGTTTAAAAGTCAAGCCAAGACCAAGGGCACTTTTGTCTTTAGCCATCCACTCATTTAAAAGTCAAGCTAAGACCAAACCCACCTGATAATCAAGGAAGTGCTTCCTAACCTAACCCAACCAGTCTAACTTCATACTGTTTATTGTTGGTTCATGTCAGGTGACTGACGCAGGGATGAACGTGATGAGGATAACTACTCCGAATCCACGGAGCTTCTCTGGACTCCTCACAGAGACTTCTCGAATCCACGAGGAAAGAAAGCAGAAAATAGAAATAAATTCTAATAAATTCGAAATTGATTAATTGATGAATAAAAACGAGTTCACAACCCTTTAAATAGGGGTACTAAGCAATGAGAGAGAAATCAGAATCAAACTACAACTCAAACTCTTAGAATCCGCGACTTACTATAAATAGTAAACTTACTATTTATAGACGGTCGTGATGTCTACTAGTGCGCAAGGTTTTCGGCCAAAAATAGTAAGTGTCCTATTTGGTTTCACCAAACCGTTCTCCTAATTATTCTAAGCTCTTTTCACGTTGGGCGCAACTCCTAAAGCCCGACGGATGAAGAGTTATAATCAAACTAAAACTTACTATTTATAGTAAAAGCGAAATTAAAACGGGGAAACGACCATCGATCCAGGGGTTTTTCGCAATTTCGGGTTGCGCAACCCGACGTAGCGGGTTGGTTGGCTTCAGTAGCTCGTTCTACCCCAAAATCATATATTTTACGTCAGATAACTTCTTCTAGATTGCAAGATACGCCCGATTTAAGGTTCGATGGTCTGGATCACTTCTGTCGTCGACCGGGCCTTTTCTGATCCATCTTGGCCATGTAACTGTCCGCGACCTGCTCTACATCAGTCTCCTCCACTTTAAAAGAACTCGTCCTCGAGTTCTCGTCATGCTCTGGTTCATGATACTCGGTTAGGTCCGTGACATTGAAAGTCTGTGAGATGGTCATGTCATCTAGGAGATCAACAACATAAGCTTTGTCATTGATCTTTCGGATGATTGGTACCGGTCCAATCTTCTTATTTTTCAACTTGTTGTACGTCCCGGTCGGAAATCTCTCTTTACGCAAATGGACCATAACGTGGTCGTCTACCTCGAACACTTTTTGTCGCCGATGCTTGTCTGTTTGTTCCTTGTACTTTTCGTTCGAAGCATGTAGCTTGGTTTGCACTTCTGCATGGATGTCCATGATCTTGTCTGCCATATGTTTTGCTGCAATGCTCGTGCCTGGGTGCTTGGGCAGAGGGACCAAGTCAAGTGTGTGGCGAGGCACTCGTCCGTAAATAATCTGGAACGGTGATCTTCCTGTCGAGCGGTTCACCATATTGTTGAATGCAAACTCTGCTTGAGACAAGGTCAAATCCCACTGCTTTGGTTTTTCTCCTGAAATACAGCAAAGGAGGTTTCCGAACGTACGATTCACAACTTCGGTCTGCCCATCAGTCTGTGGGTGGTAAGCACTACTAAATTGAAGTCGTGTATCGAATCGATTCCATAAAGTCCGCCAAAAGTGGCTAATGAACTTCGTGTCACGATTAGAAGTAATGATCTTGGGGATCCCGTGTAGCCGAACGACCTCCCTGAAAAATAAATTCGCCACGTGTGTTGCATCGAGGGTCTTCTTGCATGGGATAAAATGCGCCATCTTTGAGAAACGATCTACCACCACAAACACCGAATCCATGCCACGTTGTGTTCGTGAGAGACCAAGTACGAAGTCCATCGATAAATCCTCCCAAGGGCCGTTAGGCACATGTAACGGGGTGTAGAGGCCCGTATTCTGAGATTGTCCCTTGGAGGTCTGACAAACATGACAACGTTGTACGGCTTTTCCCACATCGCGTACTAACTGCGGCCAGTAATACCGCTCTTCCACAAGAGCTCGCGTCTTGTCTCGCCCCAAGTGTCCACCAAGGTCACCTCCATGTAGCTCCTGAATAATCTGCTCCCTCAGAGAACTTTGGGGGATGCACAATCGATTCCCTTTGAAGAGAAAATCGTCCTGTATATGAAGGTCACTGGGATGACCTTCTTGACACTTCATCCAAGAATCTTTGAAGTCCTCATCCTCGGCATACAGCTCCTTGAGACAGTCGAAGCTGACTACCTCGTTGCTCATTGTTACTAGTAGTGATGCACGACGGCTAAGTGCATCAGCCACCTTGTTCTGTTGCCCTGACTTGTGCTTCAAAACGAACGTGAATTCCTGTAAAAACGTAACCCATCTAGCATGCACACGATTCACGTTAGTCTGACCATTAATAAACTTTAATACTTGATGGTCAGTGTACAAAACAAACTCTCTTTGAATCAGATAATGCCGCCAATGTCGTAGCGCCTGAACAACTGCGTACAACTCAAGCTCATAAGTCGACCACTTCGCTGAGCTTCTCGCTGTAGAAGGCTACCGGCCTGCCTTCCTGTGATAATACTCCTCCAATTCCGACATATGAAGCGTCACACTCAACCTCAAACAATTTGTCGAAATTAGGAAGCACTAAGACCGGTGTTGTAGACAAACGATGCTTGATCTCATGAAAGCTCTTATTAGTTTTATCGGTCCACTGGAACGGTCCTTTTTTCATGCAATCTGTTATAGGCGCGACTATGGTGCTAAAATCTCGCACAAATCGACGATAGAAAGTCGCCAACTCGTGAAAACTCCTCACCTCATGAATGTTTGTCGGGATCGGTCATTCCCTAATAGCTCGCACCTTTTCATCGTCCACACGAATGCCTGTGGACGTTACAACAAATCCTAAAAACAATAGGCTGTCAGTTAAAAAACTACACTTCTTCAAGTTGAGGTACAACTTGTTAAGTTGTAGGACCTGTAGCACCTGCCTGAGATGTTTCTTGTGCTCCGCCTCATCCTGGCTATATATCAATATGTCACTACCACAAATCGGCCAGTGAACGGTTTTAGAACTTGATTCATCAAACGCATAAAAGTACTTTGTACGTTTGATAGGCCGAAGGGCATGACCAGCCACTCATACAACCCTTCCTTGGTCTTGAATGCCGTTTTTCACTCATCACCGGGTCGAATACGAATCTGATGGTACCCGCTCCTTAGATCTAGTTTAGAGAACACCTTGGCCCCTTCTAACATATCGAGCATGTCGTCCAACCGTGGTATTGGGAACCGATATTTGATGGTAATTTTATTGATTGCTCGGCTGTCGACACACATGCGCCATCTTCCATCTTTTTTTGGCGTTAATAATGCTGGTACGACACATGGGCTCATGCTCTCTCTCAAAAGACCCTTACGGATCAATTCCTCCACTTGCCCCTGAAGTATCTCACACTCCTTCGGACTCATCCGATAATGAGGGCGATTGGGCAGGCTAGCCCCAAGGACGAGGTCTATGTGATGTTGGATGTCCCTCATGAGGGGCAATCCATCAGGTAAATCCTCAGGCCAGACTTCTTTGAATTCGTTTAGCAACAGTCTTAAACTTGGAGGGATGTTTGAGGGTTCCTCTTCCTCGCCCTTCACCACTACAGCGTATACCTCGCCAGTTTCCTTGGATTCTTCCATAAAATCCTGAATGGTCAAGAGGGAACTCCCCTCCACTTTAGAGGCTTCAGGGTGGTTCTCTGGTGCCATAGGGGCAAGGATTATTTTTCGACTATCCTTAACAAATACGTAAACATTATCTCGTCCCCGATGGGTCGCATCACGGTCCGATTGCCAGGGTTGATCGAGTAACATATGACAAGCTTCCATATCAACCACGTCACAAAGTATTTGATCTTTATAATTTTTGCCAATTGAAAACGAGATAGTGCATTGTTCTGTTACCTTGGTCTCATTCACCTTTTTTATCCAGTCAATTGAGTACGGGGAAGGATGTTTCATCGTTGGTAACCGCAACTTGTCCACCATCACTCTTGAAACGATGTTCTCGGTACTACCACTGTCCATGATCACATCACATACCTTTCCATTGACGATGCACCGAGTACGAAATATATTGTGTAGTTGTGGATGTAATTCCTTTCGTGGGGCATACAGTAATCGCCTCACAATTAGAAATTCGCCACGATCCTCGCCCGTCATTTCATCGCCACCTGCTATTTCTTCAGTGATTTGTTCATGTTCATCAAAGCGATGGTTTTCCTCTACGGCATCATCTTCAGTGCCCCCTTCGTTTATAATTAAGTGTGCTGCGGGACGTTGAGGACAAGTGTTTGATAAGTGGCCTGGTTGGCCACAGCGGTAACAATTATTCGACCTTGGCCGACCATAAGGATTTGGAATCCTACTCGGACTCGCTATTGTAGGTGCTGCACGTTGAGGCCTGGATGAGCCGCTCCCCGTATCACGGTTTGCGGTTGTAGGAAGTTGAGGTACTGAGTCTTTTCCTCGTGGCAGCACTGGATCCTGCGTGGGACCCGTAATGGGGGGTCGAGTTGAAGGATATGGACGAGCAGGAGCTCTTGCAAGTTGTGTTTCTGCCCTACCCGCCAATTGAACTGCTTCATCCATAGTCCCGACTGGGTACATCTGAACTCGGTCCTGAATTGTCGGTCGCAACCCACCTATAAATCGCGCCACCTTCTGTGACTCAGATTCTGACAGATCGTTTCGTGTAGCCAGCCGTTGGAATTCTTCAGTATAATCTGTGACTGTCCGATTTCCTTGCCTGCAATTTTAATATTGCTGGAATAATATCTGCTCATAATCACTGGGGAGAAATCAAGATCGAAGAAGACGTCTCATCCGTGGCTATGATGAGATGGGCGTCTTGTTCTAGCGAGCTTGTGAGAGTTGTAATTGTTTCCACTATGCAGAAGCACCAGATTTTAATTTAAACGCTACTAATTTTACCCTTTTATGATCTGGCACGTCCATGTAATCAAAATATCTCTCTACTTCGGCTAGCCAATCGAGAAAATCTTCTATACGTAATAAACCGTTAAAACTAGGAAGTTCAGCCTTACCTCGATAGTCTCTTCCAGCACGATATAGATGATCACCTCCATGGATTGGTTGTCGGGCAAAACCCTCATTAAGGTCCTCGTCGCTAGAACTTGAATCGTCTGGTGTAGCCCTACGGTTTGCCACTGGTAGTGCTCTACGAAAATCGGAGTTGTGTCGTACTGCAACCACGGGTGGTGGAGCACCGCCTAGGGCTCGGGGCGGAAGTAGCGCATCCGCAAGACGGTCGAGAGTTGCCTGTAGCCCTTGCATGGTCAACTGACTCTCCCGGTGGAAAGCTTCCATTCTTTCCGAAAGATAACGAATCCCTGGATCACCGTCCACAGGATTTTGATTCATACCTTCGTTGTTTGCCATCGGCCCGAGGGGAATCCTCGCTCTGATACCAATTGACGCAGGGATGAACGTGATGAGGATAACTACTCCGAATCCACGGAGCTTCTCTGGACTCCTCACAGAGACTTCTCGAATCCACGAGGAAAGAAAGCAGAAAATAGAAATAAATTCTAATAAATTCGAAATTGATTAATTGATGAATAAAAACGAGTTCACAACCCTTTAAATAGGGATACCAAGCAATGGGAGAGAAATCAGAATCAAACTACAACTCAAACTCTTAGAATCCGCGACTTACTATAAATAGTAAACTTACTATTTATAGACGGTCGTGATGTCTACTAGTGCGCAAGGTTTTCGGCCAAAAATAGTAAGTATCCTATTTGGTTTCACCAAACCGTTCTCCTAATTATTCTAAGCCCTTTTCACGTTGGGCGCAACTCCTAAAGCCCGACGGATAAAGAGTTATAATCAAACTAAAACTTACTATTTATAGTAAAAGCGAAATTAAAACGGGGAAACGACCATCGATCCAGGGATTTTTCGCAATTCCGGGCTGCGCAACTGGCGTAGCGGGTTGGTTGGCTTCAGTAGCTCGTTCTACCCCAAAATCATATATTTTACGTCAGATAACTCCTTCCGGATTGCAAGATACGCCCGATTTAAGGTTCGATGGTCTGAATCACTTCTGTCGTCGACCGGGCCTTTTCTGATCCATCTTGGCCATGTAACTGTCCGCGACCTGCTCTACATCAGTGACTCATGAGGTCCACCTAACCCAGTCTAACCAAGTTCAATGGGAATCAAACTGCTCAAAGTCCAAATAAAAAGAAGACTATTCATGGTAGTACAATCTCCAAGGAGATAATGTAATGATACATCAACTAAATGGGTAAAATGAGAAGTAGCCAATGGTCTAAAATAAACAAAAAGGTCTACTAATAAAAGGTTCACGTAAATATGATGCACACAATGTTAAGAACTGCCAGCATACCAATGATCTAAGTTGAAAGATTCAAAAGGTAACGACCGATATATATAAGAACGATGATTTAAGAAATTGTTTGATAGTAACAAAAGTTCCATCTTTGATTAGTTTTGGCAAGTAGGCGAAAGCTAGTCTAATAAAGAAAATGTGTCTAATTTAATACTATTATGAAAACATACTCTATTCATAATAAATCCTACATATAAATAGTGTGGATTATTCTAAACATTACCCCAAATTTAATCTAAACTCCACATGTATGTTGAATGGGAATCGCTAATGTTTTCGTACCATTATGTCACTGACTCACTTGAATTGGGGCATTAATATCATTGACTTGGACCAGGCATTGAGCTAAGATTTCAGTACATGGTCTGGCCCTTGGGCCAAACATATGGGAGTTGTCCCACCCACTGCCGGCCCCATTGGTGACCAGTACGACAGAGAACGCTAATTAATATTTTGAAATTTTCACTTTAATATTGTGAAAATCACAACAACTTTAAAATATCGCATTTTTATCACAATACTATCTTAAAAAATAGTTAAAATCTCATGGAGTTTATGATATAAACACATAGTTAATTCTTATATTTATTTCTTAACTCACAGTACATGTTTTTTACTTAATTTTTTGATAAAATTTTGAGAATCTCCCGAAAATTTTCTAAGCCAAGAAATTATCAAGCATGCAATTTTTCCCTATGTTGGTGATCCCAATACAAATCTTTAGGAGTGCTCTTAGTATAAAAAATATGAAAGTATGTTTGAATTAGACTAGGGTGAAGCATTAATAAAACCTCATTTAAAGGTGACTGTTAGATGTACTACAAAACTTGGGTGGACACAATTACAAGGCAAGGCAAACCATGTAGAAATAGCGTTTTGGTGCCTGATTTGTTTTTATTCATTGCTCTGTGTGGTCGCAATCAATCCAACTAACATTTGTTGCTGAGAAATAAAAGATTTTAATTGCAAACGATGATACTCCTTACAAGAAATAAATTACATTTGATTTATTTTTATTTTTATTTTTTTTTATTTTTTTTTCATTTTTGTTTGTCTTTTCATGGTGCAAGCAAAAATATTCCTTATACAAAAGATACTATATTTGATTTCTTCTCATTTTTATTCATCTATTTAATGCTCTACTTCTATAATTTATGTGTGCGCATCAAATGTAGAGCTATTTATTTAACTGTACTTAACATTAACTAAGCCTAACCCATGGATTAAAATGGGCCACTTGTTACCCTGGCCACATGTGTATGATGGAAATGGATGGTTGAAAAACTCCATCTGAAATTCCGCGTCTACTGGATGAGTGTGGCCCACCTTCTGATCAAACTGCACTAGGTGCATAGACAGTGGGACCACATGTAAGATTGTAATCCTGACCATGCAAGTGGCCTCTGCATTCCTTGAACAACATAGTAAATAGGACATAAATATTTGAATAAAATCATGAAGAAATTAGATCGGACGGACACAAAATAAAGGCCAGTCGAATACAAAAGTATCTATGTTAAGATTAACTTAGAAAGCGTGGTGCCCACCTTGATGTTATAACGACATCCAGTCCACCCATCACATGCTCCCTGATCTCCTCTCCTTAAAATCCAAAAATCTAGCCCATTCAAAACTCAGGTGGGGTTCACCACATGGAACAGTTGAGATGGGGAAGCCTACCATTTAAAACCTTTCAGATTGTACGTGAGGCCCATTGTATTTTTTTTGTATGCCATCTAATCCATTGAAAAATCCAATCACGATAAATGGGTAACCAAAAAATCAGATCATTCTAAAACTCAGGTGGGCCACAACATGCAAATTTTAGATTTTTTGGCATGATTATAGATGGTGTGGCCCACTAGAGTTTTGGACGGACTCGAGTTTCAAATGTCAAGGAGAAGCTCAGGGGAAGCACATGATAAGTGGATTGGATTTAATAAAAACATCAATAAGGGCTCCCCACATGTCCATTTGTACATTAAGCTTGCATTGGATCTGGCCTCCATAAAATATAGTAGCACATGCAACGCTACATATATTTTCTAATCTTCTTAGATAAAACCAGGATAAAATACAATAGCACGTGTAAAGCTACTTACATTTTGTAAATATTTAGTTAGGTGGACCACTAAGTAATGGTCCGACTAGTGGACAAGTGCTCATGTGTGTGACATCTAACCTGTTCAAAATATTGGACCCATCATGAAGATCACATAGTGAAAAAATTAGAACCAAGTGGGCCACACCTGTACTTTATATCAAATCAATGGCTGTCCATTAGTTTACATGGGATGGCCCACCTGATGGCTTGATTTTTGCACCAGGTGGTCTTTACCAAGGAGCCATTTAGGATTGACAGGACTAACTTATTGTTGTTCTCAAATGGCAGCAATTCCTATTTATAAATCAGCAATAAAACTCATCAAGGGAATGATCACATACGTTCTGAGTGGGGTCCACTGTGATGTGTTTGTGTTACCAACCTGTTCATATCCTTATTAAGCCAAGGGCTCAAAAATCAGTCTTAACCAGAGAAAACAATGGAAAGCCATGGAGAGGGAAAGCGTGTGCAGTAGAAAGTTTCATACTGTGTGTCAGGCACAACACTCCATCATCAGATGAAACCTATTCAATGATAGGACACTCTAAAAATCAGGCCATTTCATAACTCGAGTAAGCTGTAGCATTGGGATTTAAAAGTTTTAGGAATGATTTTACATTGTCCCTTGTGTTATGGCCTGCTCAAGTATTTTTTATTGCCTTTCATTTGGAAGGTACAATGAAAATGAGGTGTTGCACTTAATGATAGTTTGGGCTCAAGTAAAAATCTTAGTGGACCATACTAGGTTGAGAGTTTGGAAACTCACATACGTTCGCGTTCACGTAGGTGATTGTCCCCCTTGGAAGCTTTTGGTTTTGTTTTGTTTTGTTTTCTTTTCCCTTTTATTTTGGGTTGGTTATAGACAATTTAAACTACGTATTTATTGTTGACGAGTGTCTTAAATATGTTTAGAACATGGTTTGTTGATGACAGATCGCTCAATGCTATTAAAAAGATTTCAAAAATTTTCAATTTCTTGCCAAACAATTTTGGAGATGTTGCTCGATACCATTGGTCTTCTATTATTGTTGGTGCCATCGAAGGTCTTATCAATGGTTGCGTAAAACTGCATGAGTGCACAATTTGTTTCCTATTTCATTTGTGATAGTATATATATCTAGTGTAATCGGTATTAAGATATTCTAAAAGTTTTCTAAAACATTCCTAAGAATCTTACAATAAGACTGAGGGTTTTCAACAAAAATTGTTGTGGTTGTTTGAATTGCCATCTCTTGGAGTATCATTCTTAGTAAATTATTTGTCACTTTGTATCGTTATTTTTTTCTTTTTTTCACTATAAAACTCATGTATTCTCAGTATATTTTGCTTGCATCTCGATTGATTGAATTCGAGTTAACTTTCATGCGATCCCCAACATGTACCAATAAACCAAACCAGTAACTCAACGGCCTCCACCTTAGACGAGCCAGCAAATTACAAAGGATCCGGGCAACCCTAACCACTTGTTGGTAGAACCATTGATGGAGATAAAGGGATGGTCAACCAAAGTTTCATTTATTGTCTTGAAAAAAATAAAAAAATAAAAAATTCTAACTAATCATCTGGTGAACGGTTAGGATTGTGACATGGGGCCAATTTCACACCGACTGAAAGTACCTAACCATCGGATCCGTCCCCCCATTTTTGAATGGTCAAAAACAAATCATGGCAGTAGTCCTAGAAAATCTTCAACAGAGAGTAGTAGCTAGGAACACCCAATTGTAACAATTCTTTATTACCGTCCCATTAATCAGATGGCCCATTAGCATCTTTGATCAGACGGATAACAAAATTTTGTTTTTTAAGTAGTTGTAGGATTGAGAACTGATACACTCAGGATCCAAACTACAGTGTATCTTCTATATTATAATGCTAAAAGGGGGACCATTTCTGCCCCTGGATCAGTTCCAACAACCGATAATTTGTTTTTAAGGGATATAAAAATATTTTAAATGTGTGGTTTAGATTTTACATGCTAATGCCATTCAACGGTTTATATTTTTTTTTTTCAAGAAAGGAAGCAGAAAACATTCATGCTTCAGTGCCAACTTTCTCAGATGTGAGATCCACCGAATCCATCAGGTATGCTGCCCCATTTTACCCATTGAACTCAAAATTCATGATCAACCAAATCTCAGGTGGGCCACACCATATGAAAGATCTAGGAATAAATGCTTAAGCAGGGCCAATTGTGATGTTTACATGTCATCCAATCCATTAATCGGATATACCTCATTTCAAGATTTGGTTGTACAAAACCATGAACATTTAGAGATTTTAATATAAATTTATAAGGTGGGCCAGGGAGTTCAATTAACCACTAGAACGCGAGATGCATGCAATGCCATTTTAGTCATCAGACAGCTTACCCCTTACAAAGAGAGTGGACAGTCACACCTACTCCCAGCTACTAAAACACATGGCACACGTGCCCCTTCATGTGTGTCACACGTGTGCCACGCCACGTCCAAAATCAGCTTCCTACCTTCATTAGGTGGGCATGTATAAAATATGGATGTTGAAAAAACGATCCCAACCATCCAAATTACGCAACTGGGTGGCCCACATAATTAAAGGTGGGGCCACTCTCTTTTCTAAATGGGCCAAGAATTTCTGCTCAAACCTACCTGAAAATTCATGAAGCCCAAGCCCAACTAGACCCAACCCATTTAACTATAGCCCATATTGTGACAGTAGAGGTGCCCTGGAGAGAGACGGATACCATGCAAATGTGGGACCTACGTGATGCATGCAGACCATCGGATCTTTTCATCAGATGAACAACCTCTATTTAACTTGAGGGGAAAAATTCAGCCCTTTCTAAACTCCAGGTGGGCCACACTACAAGGAAACATGTTGGTCTGGAAGGGAATGGCCGCCTTTGATTATCACCGGAGCCCAGCTGAGGTGCAAAACAGGCTGATTTTTTTGGCTTGACCATTCAGCTAGACCAGATGAAGAGTCTGAGTGGCTGGCGTTGCAGACATGCGATATGGTAGGCCTCCACTACTATGTACACGTAGAGCTATAAATATACTGGAGTCTAGCTTGTCCCAGCTCGGCTCGGCCAGTAGGTTACCTCAGCCCAAACTCAACTCAGCTCAGTACTCGTGCCCGACTTGGTAGCTCAACTCTGCTCGATTAGCAGCTTCGGCCAGCTCGAGTTGAGCTTGAGCTAGATCTTTCAAGTCGAGTTCAAGCCTATGAGAAGAATTTGAGTTTAGGTTTTATAGTTTTTAATATATATATATATATATATATATATATATATATAATTTAAATATATATAAAATATTTATACTAAGTGAACCCAATTCGAGTTGAATCGATTCGTACCGATTCAAGTTCTAAGCCGAATCAAGTTGAGTTTGGCCTAGCTCAAATTCAGCTCGGAATTTTTTCGAGCTCAAAAATCAGCTCGACTTGGCTCAAACCCATTTTCCAGTTGAGTCCAGCCAAGCTTTTCCGAGTCGAGTTGAGCGAGTTAACCGAGCTAACACGGTTCGTGTACAGCTCTAAATAGAGCCAGCAATATCTAAGTCCAAGGTATAATCTCTTGCCTTTCAAGCCGTTTCAATTGTGAGCCATTATAACGATCTAGCAATCGAGAAGGAGATCAGTAGAACTAGCAAAGTGGGCCATCCCATCTAACTAGGTGGGCCACGTAGAGTTAAATACGTTAGGCTGGGCCAGGTTGAACTAGCAGGCCTTCTAACAAACAAAAGCCCATGAAAAGTCTAATCAGTTAATGGGCCTTAATGATATTCTCAGGGCAATTTCGTGGGCCCTTGGCCTCAGCCCAAAGTAGATGGCTCAATCACTACTGTATGGCCTGCGCCCATCAACGTGATGGCCCACCAGATCAACTATTCTGAAAGCTATTCATTTTGCCAGTTTACCATAGGTAATGGACATCACAACACAGACTTTCCAGAACTGAATATCAGCATTCTTCAAAACATCCTATCCATTGCATATGAGAGTCTTCATGTGTTGAATGTGGGTCTTTTTCTTAATTTCACAATATTTGTTTAAACAAATATTCTGATATATAGTCTGAGAGTTAAATACACATGTAATAAAAAATATGTAAAGCAATTTATAATTATTATAATTTTATATTATAAAATTATCATCTTTACGGTTTTACCTAATAAAACAAATAATATCATTATAATGAAATATCGTTGATATTATTAGATAAGTAAAAAAAATTGTAATCCTTACCAATTTTCTTTATTTTACTGAAGCAATTGATAAAACAAGTGAACCATGACATCTCATTTTTACTGGTGAGAGATGCACTTCTCTCCTCAAGGGTATTTTATTAGTGGGAAGAAACATTCTTCCTCCATGTCAACATGAGAGACAACATTGTCATGTATATTTCATCAAAGATAAAACATGTGTACAGATTAACTAGAGGAGAAATATATCATAATATCTTAAATATTCTATCATATCTTTATTCGTGGCACTCTAATCATATTTTATTGAGGGTGAATAAAACATTAATTACAACTAATCCTTAGCTTATTTCTCCAACAATACCCCACCCTGAACCCAAAAACAATGAGTAAGCCATTGCCAACTGTGAAAAGGAAAACCTTCATTTTCTTGGTGTCCCTACACTCACTCCTCAATTAAATCTTCTTGATTTTGTTCGGTTGTAAAAAGATTGATGTATTAATTAACTTGGTGGAAGGTGCATGCCTTATCAACTGCAAGTTTAGCCTTATTAAATCCATTGTTTTAGGATCCCAACCATCTAATGCTACCTATTATGGCCAAAACCTTATGAAAATATGGAGAAATTCTAGGGGAAATATTTTGTGGAGATTGACAACCATAGAAATCTAGTAGTTCTCAAGCTTGGTAGTGCATTTTCAATGATAGTGACAATAACCACAGGTGCCAAGCGCTTGGGCTTTTTGGCGTATCGTATTTGGTAAGATTATGTGGTATAGAATTGCATTTGGCCCATTGCAAATTCCATCCAACATTTCAAAACGATAAAGATTGGATTAATCCTAGTATCATATAATCCAAAGCCCATAATAGATACTATAGGATATCTTTAGTAGAATTTGAAATCCACCACATCTTTGAGCCTCACATTTATGCTCGTATTTTCTCCACGCCGTCCATCCATATATGCCGTTTACACGTGACATTCAAGTTGTATGTAGACTTTACTTAATATAATGTATTTTATAAGGAAGAATTTGATTCCAAATGTGGGATTGGACAGTCAAAATACTCTGCAATTCCATTGCGAACTAATGATATTTCCAAACATGTAATCATTGCGAACTAATGGTATTAATTCCATCTAATGCAATTCCATGCCATTCAATCCAATGACCAAAGACCGAGCAGTATTCTATGCAAATCTTGAAAGGCTTAGGTTTAGGCCAGTTTTAGAGAGAAATCTCTAAAGATGTATCACCAAATTAGAGAAAATTTTAGATATCTCTGAAGATTTAGCACCAGATGAAAGAAGAATTAAGAAATCTCTAAAGGTCTAGCACCCATTTAAAGAAAAAATTAGAAATCTTTAATAACTTTAACGCTAGATTGGAGGAAATTTTCACAAAATTTTAAAGAGTAGGAATGATACAAAAATATCAATTTAAGGGATAGTAGCTTTTGAATAATTTTCCATTTACCGGCAAAAACACCTATCATTATTCAAGATATGATATGAATGTATTTATCGACCAAGAAACACCTATCTTTATTCAAGAGGTGACATGGGCGAGATAATCTTTGGAAGGATCGGTGGTGTTTTTGTGATGGGGAATATTTCAAATCTGGACCATGGAGCACTAAGATGCACCAAGCACAAGCAGACACGCAGGCCAATGTGGCTCATGTGATTGAGATCTGAGGCATTCATCAAATGGTCCGCATGGAGAATAATTGTTCATCCCAAAATTATGGCAGGTACACTCATCAGGTGGGCCACATGGGTAAAGAAGAACTAACGGTAAGAAAAAAGAAAGCCAATGGTCCAGGTTCAATATGCTTGTGTTTTTCAACTGATGAGTGCACCGGCCCTGCATTTTGGCTAGGATACGTTTGCAGATTGACCAGCATGATGAACTCCCCTGTATTCCGTACATGTGTGACACGTAAACACGTGTGGGGTGGGGGAGTGGATTAGGTGTACCCCAGGTGGCGGGTGTTGCCCTTAGTAGGGCCCACCTTGAAGATTTGACCTCGACGGCCGTTCATCGTTTTTATAGATGATTATAGAATGTGGTCCCAAAAATTAAGCAAATCCAAATCTCAGGGGAACCACATTGCAGAAATGGTGGTGATTGAATGCCTACGATTAAAAACTTTCTAGGGCCAACGTAATATTGATTTATAATTTAATCCATTGATAAGGTCAAAAAGATATGGATGGAGGGAAACTAAAAATACCGGCTTGATCCAAAACTTTTGTAATCTAT
Organism: Magnolia sinica; assembly: GCF_029962835.1. Classification (NCBI taxonomy): domain Eukaryota; kingdom Viridiplantae; phylum Streptophyta; class Magnoliopsida; order Magnoliales; family Magnoliaceae; genus Magnolia; species Magnolia sinica. Next base: position 9,960,965 of record NC_080583.1, on the reverse strand, counting down.
AAAAGTTTTTAATTTTCATTTACCACAGTTTCGAGGGTGGCCCACAAGAGTTTTTAATTTTCATTTACCACAATTTTCAGGATTGGATGCCTGCTAAGGGGTCGTTTGGATGCTTATAAAGTCATTAAGTTGTAATTTAATTACAAATAATCTAAGGTGTAAAGTATTTAAATATGATTTTGTTTATCTTTAAGATGTAATCTAATTACAAAGAAATAATTGTCTGTGCCAAGATAACTTGGTATTAATTCATAATAAGAGTTTGGAATGGTAAATCCTTTAAAAATAATTAAAGGATATAAAATTTGTATGTAAAATAAATCAATGGGATAAATCCAAATTAATAAAGCCTATGCTAATTTTTACAGTAAACAAATAATTTGGTGGGCTCACTAATTCAAACACAACACCAAGGTTTGACAATATCCCAACGTGTAAGAAGTTTTAACCCTAACAAAAATAATATACGAAGAGATAGAAAAAGGTCCGTCTTTTTTTCTTTTTTTTTTTGTTGTTCTTCTTCTTTTTCATCATCTTTTTTCATTTTGAGTCCTTGTAATTATTGAAACATGATTCGCAACTCTTTTGTTTTATAAATTTTTAAAATTTATAATTGTTGCGTGAAATTCTTTTACCTATAATACGAAACATGACTTTTTCTCATGTTTTACATTATAGCTAAAAGCTGTAATTGAATTGTAATATAATTACAAGCTGATATATTTATCTAAATGGCCATGTAATCTGATTACCTATAAACATATTCCTGGTTAAGCACTTTATGGGCATCCAAATGACCCCTAAATGTTACCTGGATAACACCTAATCGGCTTATAGGAGATGCAGATTAGATATTCACGGCTTAGTCGCGAGTTTTGCTACTAAAGTCACGTCACCAAGTTTTGTGACCCCCACCATGATGTATGTGTTATATCCACACCGTCCATTCATTTGGAGAAATTATTTTAGAGCATGAGCCAAAGGCATATAAGCTCAAGTGCACCTCACCACATAAAACAATGGGGATAGTGACACCCACCGTTGAAATGGTCTTAGGCCCCACCATGATGCTTATTTGATATATGATATGTTCATAAGTAAACAATGAAGAGAAAACATAAATACTAGTTGGATCTAAAACTTATGTAGCTCAGAAGAATATTTTAATGGCAGTGGGAGGTGATCAATCCCAACTTATTTTTCCTAATGGGGCTCACCAGCGCTTTGGATCTAACTCATTCATTGGCTCATGCCTTAAAATGATCTCTCCCGATAAATAGGCAATGTTGATGTAACACATACATCTTGGTAGGACCTCACAAAACTTGGTGACATCACTTCAGTAGGTAGTCTGCGTCCCTAGCAGGGTGCATTTTCATTCACCAAGGCTGCAAATAGCCTTGCATCCCTAGTGGGGTGCATTTTCATTCATGATGGCTGCAAACATTCTAAACTCCATGGGTTCCACTATGCTGAATGTGTTTTTATCAATTACAGCTTACTTGGTAGTATAAGACAAAAATTGAAGCATATTCAAAGCCCAAGTGAACCACGACACAGGAAATAGTGGAAAATTAATTGTCTAACATTGAAAACTTTTTGCAGCTATGGAAGTTTTGAATTAATCTGATATTTGTATATATATATATATATTTTTTCAATATGCATGTCCTTGTAACCTTATGAACACGTTGGATGATAATATATATATAACACCCCTATAAAGGTTTCAATAATAGACGCCAATATCTGTACTCCTGATTAAGTGAGAATGAGACCTGGTCTAAGACGGCTGGCGCGGCTTTGGTTGATCCCTAAGTGGGTGGGTCCCTGACTATGGGGCTCACAGTGATACACATGCCTTAAATCCATTATGTCCAATTATTTTGACAGCTCATTTTAGGGCATTTTTTTTAAAATGAAACGGACCCAACTATTAGGTGACTACGTCACCGGAAACAATTGTAATTATATCTTCACCCTTAAAAACATCATTGATTCTACTGGAATATTTATTTGCCACCAACCTATTGATAATTTAAAATAGAGCCAGATGAAAACACCACACAAATATCATCTTGATCCAAAGTTTCGTGGCCCCACCAAAAGTTTTTAATAGTTAGTTACCACTATTTTCATGTGCTATGGTCCATCGGAGATCTGGACCTTTATTATGTTTTGAATGGTGCCCTAAAACAAGCTTTCAATATATATGGATAGAGTGAACGTAGTCACAGTTATCAGGGTGGGCCCCAGGGTCCCACCCACATCACCGTGTCCTAAGATGGTGTGGCCCATACCGTGGGACCCACCTTGATGTATTTATTATGTATCCAAACCGTTTATCCATTTTTCCAAATTATTTTAAGGCATTATTCCAAAAATTAAGCATATCTAATTATCAGGTGGACCATATCGTAAGAAACAGTGGCCATTGACCATCCTACCATTAAAAACTCCTTAGGGTGCACCTTACTGTTTATTTACCATTCAATCTGTTGAGAAGGTCACATGAGCCTGGATGAAGGGAATAAACAAATATCAGCTAGATCCAAAACTTTCGTTGCCCATTAATGGTCAATCACAACTGTTTCTTATGGTGTGGTCCACTTGAGAATTGGATCTGCTTCATTTTTAGCATAATATCCTAAAATGATCTAAAAAAATGGATGGACAGCGTGGATGCATAATACATAAATCAAGGTGGGCCCCACGGTAACCCCACAGTAAGGGCCGTACCCTATCGGGTAAGTCCAGGGTCACACCTAATCCGCTCTCCTTCTCCGCACAATAGCGATTATGTACACGTGTGCCAGGAAGAATGTCGTGCGAATATCCTTAACAGGTTTCCAAAATCCAATCGAACGTAGGCATACCACGCTCTCCTCCAGTCTCGCAGGGGCTTCCACCCCAACACGTGCACCAAATGCCACGTGTGTCAGCGTGTGAGATACCTCAACATTCATTAGATGGCCCATTGTAAATGTCGCGTACATGTACCTACAGTTCGTATGAGTCATTTCAACCGTGCGATTGAATTACTTAGCGTATTCAGCCGTACACATGAGGCAGTTTTATTGCGATCTAGACCGTCCAATAACCGAGAAATAACAAAACTTTTGCAGAAATCTAGATCGTCTAAAACAAAATTCGAATAAAGAAAACGATGGTAATTTCATATTATCCCTTAGGAATTTGAACAGTTAGCTACTTTACTTTTAACCATCCATTTGAAGGTCGTCAATTGGACGGTTTGATCGTTGTTATTTTTGAAATTTCCTCCGTCAGCAATGTGGCCCACAGTTTTGATGGTCTGTATAGCCATACAAGAGTAAATTGTTGTGCCCAACCTGGAGGATGACCACCCTTTTCAAAACGGTAGACTGCAGCAGTCCAAACTCTAGTCCCTTCCTATATAATAAAAGAAGCCTCTAGCAAGATCCAAACCGTTTTATATAATAGGTCTCCCATTAGATTGGAGATAACAGGAAAAAAAATAGATTGACTGTTCTAATCTTCTACTTTCAAATAAGCTATGGTGACCGTACATATTCAAAGAAAAAGAGCCAAATTATCTAACTGTTAAAACAGTCCAACTGAGAGATTTCATTTGATATACATCCAAAAAGGTTAGATACATCGTATAAACGGTTTGGATCATTTGAAGATGACTCAGATTCAAAGGCTAAGGTCCCGATGTATCTTATCTCAGTACGTCGGGATGCATGTAGCAAATATGATAAAAGAAGAAAAAAAAATCTTTGATAGTCTGGCAAAGTACGATAGATGATACACATGCACTTCCAAAATGTATACGTGGCATAAAAATTGAAATCATACTTGCAACTTGTGGGGTCATTTTTTAGATGTATCATGAACCAAAATGTAAGTTTATTTGATTCTTTAAATATCAGATTAGTGGAGATATATTGTACGGTTAGAAATGAAAACATCCAATGGTCCTATTTCAACACACAAGTATCCGATAATCATAGATTAGACACTTGCAAACAATCTGATTATATGAATGTAACATAGAAACATGCATGCCACGTGTAAATATCAGGATGCCTGTGTATCGAGCGTCATACTCTGAAAGAGTATCAAATAACTCCACCATAATAAAAAGCGCACGCGGATTGCGTCCTACCCCCGCCCGGACGAAATTCCGTTCGGGCAGGGCTCTGTGGGGCCCACCGTGATGTAAGTTTTTTATCCACTCCGTTCACCGCTTTTCTCAGATCATTTTAAGTAATGATGAAAGAAATTAAATAGGTAAAAAGCTTAAGTGGACCACAAAGTAGGGATTGAATGTACACCATTAAAAACTTCTTGTAAGCCGGAAAAGTTTCGGATCAAGATGATATTTGTTTTTTCATTTCATCCGCGTCTACATGACCTTATGAATAGTTTGGATGGTAAAAAAAACATTACTTTGGCCCTTAGAAAGGTTTCAACGGTGGGTGTCATTATCAGTGCAGCTTCCTTAGGTGTGGTCAAATGGAGCTGTGGACCTGCATCATTTTTAACGTCATACCTTAAAATAATCTTATAAAAGCGTTGAACGGAGTGGATTAAAAACTTACATAACGGTGGGCCCCACAGATCCCTGCCCGGACGGATTACAGTCCGGGTGGGGGAAGGACGCAATCCGCGTCCATAAAAGCGAGAATCCAGACTATTTGGGCGTCTGGGATTTTCTGGTGCAATGGCAGCCACCAGAGTATTAGCTGCTGCAGGCGCTCTCCAAGCTTTCAATGGAAACGCTCCATTCATCAAGCAACACCCCTTCCTTTTCAAGCAAAAGGCTCTCAATCTCTCAAAATCAACAAAACCCAGAAACAGATTCCTTTTCACTTGCAGATCTCTCCTCAAACCCGACTCCATTCAAATCAAAGAAGAAGGCCAGCCCGAAACTCTCGATTACAGGGTCTTCTTCGTCAACGGTTCTGGGAAAAAGGTAGAAATCCTGTCACTGCTCGCATTCGATTTTATCTTATTTATTTATTTATTATTATTATTATTATTTTTCAAAATTTCTTTTGATTTATGGGTTTTCTTGATTTGGGTTCTTTTTAGTTTTTCTTGTGATTTAGTTTCCAATGCCATTTGGGTCGAGTTCTTGATTTTTATTTCTTTTTATTTTTTCTTGTGATTTAGTTTTCAATGCCATTTGGGTTGAGTTCTTTCTCTACATTGCGTTTGGATGTGCTATTGGATTGAATTGCAATAGCTCATTTCAGTAAAGAGGGGAATGCCCAAATTGTGATTATCTTCCTAGGCTGTAAACCGGCATGGCTAGCCTGTCGGGGCATTCGGACTTGGCCTGAGTAGAGATGGGCTTGGGCTCGACTATCTCGCCCATGTGCTTGAGCTAGAAAATTCGAGCTCAGTTACAGATTTGGGTCTGGTCATGCATGGTTAGAATGCTGAATGTCAAAACATGGATATGAATTATAATGAAAAAGGATACGATAGTCATGCCTTCCCATTGGTTTTAGCGGGCTTGGGCATGGGGTCATGCATATTGGTGGGCCCAGCAATGCCTGGCTCAAAATCCTGACCATTGAAATCCCTGAGATTGAGGGGCTAGGTCCGAAATTGCAACAGTGCTACTTTCTAGTTGGACTCTAAAGGGACGAGATTGCATTTTTTGCTGTGAGTGAATCTGCTCTATATCACACCACAACAATGTAAACCTGAGCCAACAACAAACCTGGATCAAACCCTAGGTGTTAGAAATTCGGATCTAAAACCACCGCCGATCCATGCTCTTTGCGGAAGCACGATAAATGAAGATAGAATAATATAATAATGCAGGATAACCAAACCAAAAGCAATCAATTCACAAACACATGATATTTTGCGTGGAAAACCCTTACGGGAAAAAACCACAGCACAAAGCGACAATGATCCCCTATAATCAAAACCTTAGAGCTGTACAAACTCACCTTATTTGATTGCAGAATTGCCCGATCCCCCCTTTCAATGCACAACCCTTGAAAAACCTTTACAAGCCCTTGCAAATGTTGGGAAACCTCTTCCTTAGCAAAACCCTAGCCTCTTAAGAGACATTCGTAATCTTGAAGCCCTAATGAAAAACCGGACTTAAATACCCTGTTTCGCTCAAAATTGTGAAACTTGACAATCGACCGACGGTTGACTATGAACATCACAACGAGTCATGGTTGACCGTGGATTTCCATGGTCGACCATGAACATCACTGAGAGTCACGGTCGATCGTGGATTCTCATGGTCAACTGTGAACCCTACAAAATGTAAGGCATCTGCACAACAATTTTGGTATTTTGCATTGAATGAAACTGATTAATCATAAAATATCATGATATTTGATGCAACCAAATGCACCCCAATTGAACTAGCTATTGCAATTTATTTCAATGTTTCATCTGTAGTCTAATTGCCATGTTTTGTTAGTAACAACATGTGTTAAAACTTGCCTATTTAATTCGGTTTTGGACCAGTGCACTTGGCCAACTCTAAAAGGAAATCTTGTTTTCTTGGTTATGTCGACTTAACTAGGTCTTTGGGCAAGTGAGAAGCTACTCATTAAAGAGAGGAATAACGAAAGTGTGATTGTCTCCCCAGACTGTAATCTGGCACGGCTAGCCTGTCGGGCATTTAGGCTTGGTCCAACTAGAGATGGTCTTGGCCTTGGCTGGTTGGCCCATGGGCTTGAGCCTGAAAAATTGAGCTCAATTATGAAACTTGGGCCTGGGGCAGGCATGGTTAGAGTACCAAATATCTAGACACGAATATAAATTATAATGAAAAAGAAAACCATAATCACGCCTTCGTATTGGTTTTATCAGGATTGGACACAAGATCATGTATATTGGTTTGGGCTCGCACTCTGGTCCAAAATCTTGACCATTGACATCCCTGATTTTGAGGAGCTATGCCCCAAATTGCAATTGCTACTTTCAAGTTGGACCAAGGTAATTTTATTTTTTTTTGACAACAGTGGTCGTCCGCGACGAAAATGAGAAGCGAGGAAGACGATCCTGACGAAAGACGACTCGACGAAATATGACCCGACGAAAGACAACCCCAACGAGTTCTGCAATGACGGAAGACAGAAGTGAGGGAAGAAGAAGCCAACGACAGTCAATCCAAGAACAAGGGCGCAGAGGAAACAACAGAGATTGATGAGCAAAATCGTGCAGCGACAACGGGTGAATGGACAGAAGTCAAACGAAGAAAAGGACGTCCCCAAGGTTCAAATAAAAAAGATAGAAAGCTCTCTAGCTACCCAACCTTATTCGTGAAAGGATACTGGATCGGATGGCTTCCTATCAACATTGCAAGAGTGTTTGGTAGGGCTGGAGCGGTCATGGACGTCGTTATGCCTAGGGACGTTGCTTCAGGACAGTACAGAGGATTCGCTCTAGTTAGGATGAGCTCCGAAGAAGAACTCTCCAAAGCTGTCTTTACGCTCCACGGAGAATGATTTGGAGGGGTTCTGCTTTTGGTTCAAAGAGCGAGATTTGGCCCAGATCGGATAGGTAGGAAAGCAAATCGCCCCTCTCCCAAAATTCGCAAGAAGCCTCTGTCAGTAAATTGCCAAAGTAACCCCATGTCGGTAAAGGGATCCTCGTATATGGACGCCTTAATAAACTCAGAAGCATCTTCGAAACCAACTCAAGCCCAAAATGCTAATCAGAGGACTGGTAACGATGATGCTGGGAAAAAGCAAGTAAAACCAAAGGACTGTAATGAAGCATTTACCTTGCGAATCAATCAAGAGCGTGTAGAACAATCGAAGAAACTCTTGCAGGACTCCATTGTGATCTGTACCAGGGAAGGGGCTTCCATTCCTCAAGTTAGGAATTGGATAGATAGCTGTTGTAGAATCCGACCCTCACAATATTCGATCAAACCCATAGGTTACAATGAGCTGTGAGTTAAGCTCTGTCCGGGGCTAAATCCGGATATCCTTATCATGGCAGGGGCATTACATGCAGACGGACTAGTTGCCAGAGTGCAGAGCTGGGACGAGTTCTCCATTTTTGGATCGAAGGAGGTCTGGATCCTCATTTGGGGTATTCCCCTTGAATTATGGTACGATGAGTTCTTCATCTCTGCAGCAAAAATCTTAGGCACCCTCATTGAACTGGATCTCAAGACCAAGTTGGGGGAGGAGATGGCGGTTGCTAGAGTCTTAGTCCGCAGAAAGAAAGGAGACTCCCTTCCAACTCACATCCACGTTCATGCGGCTAACAGAGAGATTTCCCTACCTTTGTAGAAGGAAGAGAAGCATATTCTGATTCCAAGATGGGGCGATTTCTGGCGTACGAAGGAGAGCTTCTCCATCTCCATCCCGGCCACGGCTGCTGGAGAAGAACATGCGGGTCCACGTCTTCAGTGCTCCTGGGGAATACCGGAATTAGTCCCTGCATCTTCACCTATTGCAATTAATGCCACAGTGAGCGGTCTTCTCGCTAGACGCGTGGCACGGAAGCACTGCCTCATCGATCCTCGGTAGCTGGAGACGATACACATGGCAATCAACCATGCAATCAAACGGTGGAAGTTTTGCCACGTATCAGCCTCGAGCCTCTCATTCTCAGAGACGTAGATTGAAATCATATTGGAAGTCGGATGTCAGGGACGCGTGTCGATTTATGTGTGGGTAGGCAACGATCCGGACCCGATCTGGACTCTGCTGAAATCGGGTCTTAGGTAGATCTTTGCTCATCGGATCCCGCCCTTTTGGTCTCTGCTGATATCGGGTCTCGGGTTGATCTTTGCTTATCGGATCCCGCCCCTTGCAGCCTCAACTTATCGTTGGAAACAAACCTGATTGCTAATCGAAGGTTAGTTTCTCTTTTTAACGATTCGACTGACCCTTGTGTTTCCCTCCCAGCTCTCTTAGGCAAGTATCAACCCTCAGTCATGCCATGCCGATCGCAGCATAATCCTTCTCCGACTCCAGCCTCCCAGCGGACAACCAGCCAACAAATGATGTCGAAGCCCATCTCCCCGCTGTTCGAGCCATCTCTCAGGAAGTTCCCGGAAGCCGAAAGTAATGAATTCAACCAAGGCTCATATCAGTCGGATGACCCATCTTCCCCAATGAACGTGCCCTCTTCTTCGCATTCCTCTCTATGCGACTGGACAGAGCAGAGCCTCCTAATGTTGTTTCAGGAGCAACCGGAAATAGAGGTTATTGAAGTGGAACCTTTGCGGATCCGCATCGGCTCTGCCCCAGCCCCGGTAAAAGCTGCCATCAAGTTGATTGTAGACGACCCTCATAGAGTTAATCTGCTAGACATTATTTAGAGAAAGAAGTGGATCAAAGATGCAATGGGCGATGTTGGCAAATCCTTAGGCCTATCTCTTGGAGATTGCCTGGAAGACTTCATAGCCCTGTTTCACTATGTAGAGTCCCGCGGTAGACCCCTCTCAGCTTTGAAATCGCCAAGAAGCCACCGCTCAAGATCGTGCAACAGCAGCAGAGAATTACAACGCCTTGTGGATTGCCCAGTCAATATAGATGAATCCACTAGAAGGGCTACGAATCAGGGATTCCGGGGAAGTTCGGTCCCCCAATGAAGTTCATTTTTTGGAACGTTAGGGGTGTGGGGTCCAAACAAAAAAGAAGGTTAATAAAAGACACCTGTGATAGGAATAATCCATATGTCATCTACTTCCAGGAAACGAAGATCAACGGTTTCGACGACAAGCTGATGGGTTGATGCGGACACAGGTGCATTCAATGTGTACCAAAGAAGAATACGCTAACCTCAATTGCCGTCCTTGTGGATAGGCGAATATTGAGTATCTGAAGACCTTTCACATGTGATTGGACATATAGAAGACCCCTCTTATGGAAGACACATGTGAAGGAAGATTGGAGAAAGAAGACCGAGCGCCCAAAATTTCCCATACTTATGTTATTTGTGCATTTTTTGACTTAGTTAGGGGTCTTTTAGTAATCTTATATCTTTATTTGCTTATTCTAGGGGTATTTTAGTAATTTTATGTCTTTATTTGCTTATTTAAGTGGGGTAAAGCCCTAAACACGAATTTCAACTATTGATGAATGAAAAGCAAACCCTTTGGTTGCCTCCTTCCTCTCTTCTCTCTAATGGTGCTTCTTCTCTACCCTTGATCTTCTTCTTCTAATTTCTTATTGTGCCCCTCCAACTTCCTCAAGGTAATAACTTTCTTTCTTCTATTTTTTGTTTTGGCTAAGTCCTCTTCGATCAAAATCTTGAGAACCGATCTAAACCCTAAATCCCCAAATTCTCAAATCCCTAATCCAAGAAACTTCTTGGTTCTTCGGACTAGTGATCTTCATTGATCGATTGGGTGTGACCATGCAAGATCGGGAGGTCTCATCCCTCGCCGGATCCAACCTAAGTAGTAATTGAATTCCATACTCCATGGTTGTAGTGATGGCCCGCTCCATTGCATGTTTCCTTTATGATTTTCTCAGTTATGATGATTCTTGTTAGAATTTTAGATCATTTATTCCTTTTATTTCCGCTGTTTAATTATTTCCATGAGCATGCATCATAATTAGGGCTGTCCTACGTCAAATTTGGTATCAAAGCCTAGGCTTGCATGGTTTTTGTCTAGATCGAGTTATCAAATTAGGGTTTTGATTTTTAGGTTTAACTTAGGAAAGTTCTAGGTTTAGAAAGTTTTCAATTTTAGAAACTTTTCAATTTTAGAAAGTTCCTAATCTGGAAAATTTTCAGATTTGAGTTGTTTCCTGTTTCAACTTAATTGTGTCAGTTCATAGTAGTTTTGCATTCATCGCATTCATCTTGAAAGTCATAACACCTAGTAGTCTAGTTAGGTAGAGTTTGGTTCAAGTCTTCATTGTATGCCCACGAGAAGAGGTAGAGGTTTCGGACTTCAACCTACCATGAATAACGAGCAATTATCTGAGCAACTTGCTCAATTGATACAAAAGATAACCGCCCTAGAAGCGGGTCAAAGGCGTGAGTTTGCCCGCCTTGAGAACCAAATTACCACCACCATGACTAAGGTGGAGCAACTAGAGGCGTCCCAAAAGGAAAACCCCGCTGTAGGGGAAGATGTGCACTCCCAAGTGGAAGGAATCATGGAAGAACGTGCTGCCACACGTGGTGGTAGTGAGGATAGAGATCGTGGTAACGGTCGTGGTGTGGTGCGAGAGGCACGAGCCACATGTGGTCATCAAGACCGTTATGATCCAGGTGAGCGTGCGATGAAGAGTGTGAGAGTTGAGGCTCCAAGTTTTGATGGACGCTTGGATCCCAAGGCATTCCTTGACTAGGTTGCTGACATGGACCACTACTTTGAGTGGTATGGCATGTCAAAAAACCGTCAAATGCAGTTTGCTAAGATGAAGCTTGTGGGTCAAGCCAAGCTCTTCCGGACCAACACCGAGCATAGGATAGAGAGAGTTGGTAGAGCCCCTATCACACATTGGTATGAGATGAAAGAGAAGTTGAAGGAGAAGTACCTTCCTCTCTCATACCGTCAGAAGCTCCTTGACCAATGGCAATCCTTACGCCAAGGGTCAATGCCTACCGCTGACTACATCGCTAAATTTGAAGAGTATGTGATGCGATGTGATATCCGAGAAGACCCTCTAGTAACGCTCTCGCGTTTTAAGACGGGCCTTTGTGCGGATCTTCAGCGCGAGCTTATTACTCGGCCCTTAACGGACTTAGATGAAGCATATCAAGTCGTGCAGGAGTTAGAGCAGTATCTGAAGGCTCCTGTCTTTCGTCGTTTTGAGTCCCGAGACTCCAATGCTAGATCTAGTTCCCAAGGAACTAGACCTAATATTGGTAATCAACCTAGGGCACAGGCGACCATTCCGCCTAAGCCTAGGGAGGACAAGGGCAAAGGGGTTCTTGGTGCCGGTCCTAGTAACATGAGCCAAGTGAGGTGCTATGAGTGTGGCAACCTTGGCCACATGTCTAATCAGTGTCCTACGAAGAACCGTGGGAGAGCCTTAGTTATAGGCGAGTCCCACGAGGGTGGAGATGACCAGGGTGATTATGAAGTTGAAGAGTATCACCCTGAAGGAGGACTTACCGATGAAGAAGAAGTGGATGGAGAAGCAACGCTTGCAGTAGTCAGGCGTGTGTTAGCTCAGTCTAGAAGTAGTGCTGACCGGCGTCGAAGCACTATCTTCTACACTATTGCCAAGTGTGGTGAAAAGAATTGTAAGGTGATAGTGGACGGTGGAAGTTGTCAGAATGTGATTTCCACTAGCACCTTAGATTGCTTAAAACTGAAATCCACACCTCATTCAGACCCATATAAAGTTTCTTGGGTTGACAAGACATCCCTACCTGTCACCCAGCAATGTCTAGTCCCCATCGAGTTTGGGTCATACAAAGAGTCCCTGTGGTGTGATGTTTTACCTATGGATGTGGGACATGTTATCCTAGGTAGACCGTGGCTATTCGATAATGATGTCACGATCTTTGGCCGTTCGAATGCGTGTACTTTTATGTATAATGGTAAAAAGATCAAACTTAATCCCATGCCACCTGAGAATACACTAGGGAAGAAGAATGATGAGAAGGCAAGTGAGCCTAGAGAAATGGGGAAATCCAAACCTAAGTCTTTACATATAATCAGCGCAAGAGAGTTTGAAAAAGAGGCTGAGGAGGATTCTATGGTGTATGCCCTTGTGGCTAGAGAAATTACACCTGAGGTTCCATCAGAGTTCGTGAGGTGACCTCGGTCCTGAAGGAATACGGTGATGTATTTCCCGAAGACTTACCGAATGAGTTGCCACCTATGAGGGACATACGCATGCCATTGATCTTGTCCCAGGGGTCTACTCTACCGAACCTTCCTCACTACAGAATGAACCCCAGCGCATGCCGAGTTGAAGAAGCAAGTTGATGAGCTTCTGCAAAAGGGTTTCATCCAAGAGAGTATGAGCCCGTGTGCCGTGCCTGCATTGTTGACGCCAAAGAAAGACGGCACGTGGCGCATGTGTGTGGATAGCCGTGCCATAAACAAAATTACTGTCAAGTATAGGTTCCCTATACCTAGACTTGATGATATGCTTGACATGATGCCAGGTCCACTATATTCTCTAAGATAGACCTCAAGAGTGGATATCACCAAATTCGTATACGCCCAGGAGATGAGTGGAGGACGGCGTTTAAGACGAAAGATGGGTTGTATGAGTGGTTGGTCATGCCCTTCGGCTTGACTAACGCACCTAGTACTTTCATGCGGGTGATGACCCAAGCTTTGAGGCCGTTCATGGAAAAATTCCTAGTGGTGTACTTTGACGATATTCTTATTTATAGTACCACTAAGGAATCACACCTTGAACATTTAAAGAAGGTCTGTAGTGTCCTTAGGAAGGAAAAGTTGTACGCTAATCTTAAGAAATGTGCATTCATGTCTAACCAAGTTATGTTCTTAGGATTTATAGTGTCATCTGAAGGGATGCGTGCAGACCCTGAAAAAGTCAGGGCCATAGTTGAGTGGCCAGAACCAAGGAACATTCATGAGGTGCGAAGTTTTCACGGCCTAGCAACTTTTTATCGTCGGTTCATTAGGAGTTTTAGCACGATCATGGCTCCCATTACCGAGTGCATGAAAAAGGGAGAGTTCGTGTGGTCTAAAGCCGCCGTCAAGGCTTTTAAAGAAATTAAGGGCAAGATGGTGGAAGCTCTGTCATGCGTCTACCTGACTTTTCTACAATCTTTGTAGTAGCGTGCGATGCGTCTGGTGTCGGTATAGGTGGAGTGTTGAGTCAAGAAGGACACCCAGGGGCCTATTTCAGTGAAAAACTGAATGAGGCAAAACAAAAAAACTCCAATTACGATAAAGAATTTTATGAGGTAGTGCAATCCATGAGACATTGGCGACACTACCTCCTACCGCAAGAATTCGTTTTGTTTTCTGACCATGAGGCTTTGAGATATTTGCATTCTCAGAAGAAACTCAACCCAAGGCATGCCAAGTGGGTAGCGTTTCTTCAGGAATATTCGTTTGTTTTGAAACACAAGGCCGGGGTTGAAAACAAACCAGCGGATGCCCTTAGTAGGAGAGTGGCGTTGCTCAACTCCTTGAGTGTAGAGGTAGTCGGATTTGAGCAACTGAAAGATGAATACCCCATATGTCCTGATTTTGGGGGTACTTACGCATCATTCTCTAGTGACCAGCATATTATGGGTGAATATGTTCTTAAAGATGGCTTTCTTTTCAAGGGAGACAGACTTTGTATTCCCCGTATGTCCCTTCGTGAATTCCTCATCTGGGAGCTTCATTCAGGAGGGATAGCTGGCCATTTTGGTCGTGATAAGACCATTGCCCTCGTGGAAGATCGTTTCTATTGGCCAAGCCTCAAGCGAGACGTAGCCAAAGTTTTAGGGCAGTGTCGAACATGTCAGCTGGCAAAGTAAAGAAAGCAAAATACCGGGCTATACACGCCATTGCCAGTGCCACATGCTCCGTGGCAGGACATTAGTATGGACTTCGTGCTCGGGCTTCCCAAGACTATAAAAAAGCACGATTCCGTTTTTGTCGTTGTGAACCTTTTTTTAAAATGGCGCATTTCCTCCCATGTTCGAAGACGTCAGATACGTCTCATGTTGCTCGTCTTTTTTTTGATGGTGTGGTGCGTCTCCATGGGTTACCTAAAACCATAGTGTCTGATTGTGATGTTCGATTTACTAGCTATTTTTGGAAGACACTGTGGCACATTATGGGAACTCGTTTGCAATTTTCTATTGCTTACCACCCACAAATAGATGGTCAAACTGAAGTGGTAAACCGTAGCCTTGGAAATCTTCTACGTTGTCTAGTGGGTGAACATGTTAAGACTTGGGACCTAATTTTACCAACTGCTGAACTTGCTTATAATGGGTCAGTTAATAGATCTACAGGGTTGAGTCCTTTTGAAATTGTAAGTGGTTATAAACCTAGAATGCCCATAGATCTCTTACCTATGTCTGTTACCCAAAGGTCTTCTGAGTCAGCCGATGCATTCGCACGCCATATTCATGATTTGCATACACATATTAGACAACGGTTAAATAAGAGCAATAATGATTATAAAGTTTCATGATTCTCATCGTAAAGTGCAAGAATTTCAAGAAGGAGACTATGTAATGGTGCGAATAAGGCCAGAGCGATTCTCTCAAGGATCTGCAAAGAAATTACAAGCGCGTAGTCCTTTGGACCATTCAAGATATTACAAAAGGTTGGGTCCAACGCGTATCGGGTTGACCTTCCACGAAATGAGCATTAATCCAACTTTTAATGTGGAAGATCTAGTCCGTGACCGTACTCCCATTTTTGATTCATCGTCCCTTTCATGGCATTTTTATGAGTTTGCTACCGAAACCCTTCAAGCCCCTCATCCACCCATTACCCATAAAGAAGCAATTGAGGAAATCTTGGATGACGAGATAGTATCCACGAGAGATGGGGGTTTCCAAAGGTATCTTGTCAGGTGGAAAAACAAACCATCGTCTGAATTTACGTGGCTGTCGGGCGACGCATTGCAAGGTATTGATCCAGATCTACTCGAGCGCTACAAAAGATTCAACTCGTCGGAGTCGAGTTTTTCTTACCCGAGGAGAATTGATGCAGACACAGGTGCATTCAAGGTGTACCAACGAAAAAAGCGTCAACCACAGGTGCCGTCCTTGTGGATAGGCGAATATTGAGGAGCTGAAGACCTTTCACATGTGATTGGATATATAGAAGACCCCACTTAGGGAAGACACATGTGAAGGAAGATTGGAGAAAGAAGACCCACCCCCCAAAATATCCCAAACTTATTCTATTTGTGCATATTTTGACTTAGTTAGGTGTCATTTAGTAATCTTATATCTTTATTTGCTTATTCTAGGGGTATTTTAGTAATTTTATGTCTTTATTTGCTTATTTAAGTGGGGTAAAGCCCTAAACACGAATTTCAACTATTGATTAATGAAAAGCAAACCCTTTGGTTGCCTCCTTCCTCTCTTCTCTCTAATGGTGCTTCTTCTCTCCCCTTGATCTTCTTCTTCTAATTTCTTCTTGTGCCCCTCCAACTTCCTCAAGGTAATAACTTTCTTTCTTCTATTTTTGTTTTGGCTAAGTCCTCTTCGATCAAAATCTTGAGAACCGATCTAAACCCTAAATCTCCAAATTCTCAAATCCCTAATCAGAAACTTCTTGGTTCTTCGGACTAGTGATCTTCATTGATCGATTGGGTGTGACCATGCAAGATCGGGAGGTCTCATCCTCAGGATCCAACCTAAGTAGTAATTGAATTCCATACTCCATGGTTGTAGTGATGGCCCGCTCCATTGCATGTTTCCTTTATGATTTTCTCGGTTATGATGATTCTTGTTAGAATTTTAGATCATCTACTTCCAGGAAACGAAGATCAACGGTTTCGACGACAAGCTGATGGGTTCCGTCTAGAAGGCCAGAGACGCCAAATGGGTAGCCCTGGATTCCATCGGCAGCGCTGGAGGTATCTTAGTTGCCTGGAAATCGTCCTAGTGGTCGCTCCTTAACAGCTGGGTTGGCTCTTTCTTGGTCTCGGTTACGTTGTAGCACATTTCGACGAGGTTTACCTGCCTTTTCTCCTCAGTGTATGGTCCAAACCAAGACGCTTGCAGAAACCAATTTTGGGAAGAAGTTTCAGCCTCTACTCAAAAGTTTGCAAGGCCTTGCTGCATTATGGGGGATTTCAATATCATCAGGTATCTTGAAGAAAATTCCCATGGGAACTCCGTAACCCCAGCGATGGCATCTTTTTCCCTGTGGATTGATGAACAGGAGTTAGTGGATCTCCCTTTGTTTGGGTCCAAATTCACCTGGTCCAATGGGAGAGCAAACCCCATCCTTTCCAGACTCGATAGGTTCCTTGTTTCCCCCGATTGGCTGGAACTTTTCCCTTCTACCTCTCAATCTGCCCTCCCAAGAACCACATCGGATCACTGTCCTATAATCCTTGACGTTGAGGAGTACAACTGGGGCCCTAAACCTTTCCGATTCGACTGCTCCCGAATAAAAATCCAAGGTTTTAAGCAGATGATAGCTGATTGGTGGTCTAACTACTCGGTCGAAGGCTTTGCAGGCTTTAAACTCAGCTCTAAACTAAAACGGCTAAAGGAAGCGTTGAAGCAATGGTACCAAAAAGAATTTCGAATCAGGGAACAGGAAGAAGACTCCTTATTAGCTGAACTAAGCAATATTGATGTCCAGGCTGAAGTGGTGCCGATGTCCACAGAAATCCTGACTAGAAGAATTTAGTTAATCCAAGCACTCGCTAGTAGGGATCTTGAAAAAGAAATATCCTGGAAACAAAAAGCCCGGGCTAATTGGATAAAAGGAGGAGACAGAAATACTAGGTTTTTTCATAGTATTGCTAGTATGCATGCCAGGAATAATAAGATCAGCAGTTTAGTGGTGAATGGAGTTCGGATAGAAGACAGACAGGATTGCTAACGAGACAGCAGCTTACTATTCTGCTCTGCTTAAGGGAGAGGAATGGCGCAAACCTTCTTTGGATGCTCTCCATTTTAATGGTATTTCGGCTGCAGTGGCTGATTTGCTTGAATCCCCCTTTTCATTGGAAGAAGTAAAACAGGCGATTGATTCTCTCGGCGGTGATAAGGCCCCTGGCCCGGATGGTTTCCCCGTCATAGTCTTCCAACAATTCTGGGAAGTGATTCGAAAAGACGTCTTGGAGTTCTTCGATGAATTTCACAGTAGAAGCAGGATGTCTAAAGGCCTTGGAGCATCCTTTATAGTCTTTATTCCTAAAATACCGGGGGCGGCTTCTCTTAAAGATTTCAGGCCGATCAGCTTATTGGGAGGCCCCTATAAAATTCTTGCTAAAGTTGTAGCGTCTCGCTTAAGAAAAGTGATCAGGAAGATTATTTCGGGTAATCAATGCGCTTGCATTGCAGATAGACAGATTGTGGATGCGGCCCTCATTGCTAAAGAATGTCTGGACTCTTCTTTTAGATCCAGAAAGAAGAATATTATTTGCAAGTTGGACATAGAAAAGGCCTACGACCACGTAGACGGGGGTTTTCTGTATTATATGCTGAACCGGATGGGGTTTGGGGAGAAGTGGAGAGCTTGGATGGGGGAATGCATCGGGTCTACTCATTTTTCTATTCTCATCAATGGATCTCCAAAAGGCTTCTTCAAGAGTTTGAGAGGCCTAAGACAAGGTGATCCCCTTTCCCCATTTCTGTTTCTTATAGTAGGGGAGGCCTTATCTAGAATGCTGCATAAAGGCCAAGCGGAAGACATTAAGCGGGATCAAAATCAAAGGTATGACCAGTCCGATATCTCATATTCAATATGTGGATGATTCCTTGATCTTCTCGGATGCCAGTACAGACAAAGTGGAAAATCTTCATACCACAATCCGATGTTTTGAGGCAATTTCAAGGCTGAGAGTTAATCTGACGAAATCCAAGCTGTTTGGAATAGACATGGAGAGTGAGGAGATCGACAATCTTGCGAGAGTTTTCGGTTGTACTTTGGCTCCCCTCCCGTCCTCATTTGTCGGTCTCCCTTTGTGCATAGGTTGGCCACCTAAAAGGATGTGGGAGAAAGTCATTTCCAGATTTGAGAAATATCTTGCTAGATGGAAGTGGCGATATTTATCCTTAGGTGGGTGCCTCACTCTAATCAAAGCATCTCTCTCCAACCTCCCGATATATTCTGTCTCTTCTCAAATGCCCGAGTGCGGTGTTGGCAACTCTCGAAAAGCTAAGGCGGGATTTCCTTTGGCACGGTAAGGAGAACAAGAAGAAATTACATCTTCTTAACTGGAAGGATGTGTGTCGTCGTATCTCTGATGGTGGGGCAGGGATAAGAGACCTTAAGGCTATGAATCGAGCTTTACTGGGTATGTGGATCTGGAGACTAGCGGCAGAAGATGGGAGTTTTTGGAACTCCATTATCAAGCACAAATATAGGAGATCAACTGGTGTCTGGTGGACCAAAGAGACGTCTTCCTATAGGGCGTCGACTATCTGGAAGGATATCCGAAAAAATGAAAAAGGAGGTGCTCAGTGACATCGTTTGCGCGCTTGGCAACAGGGCAAATATTCGTTTTTGGGAAGACATTTGGGTTGGAGACATGCCTCTTAAATCTAGATTTCCGAATATCTTCCTTGTTGCTCCTGATAAGGAATTTTTTTGTGGCTGGCTGTTATGCGGTGATCGACTGCAAGATTGTGTGGAACGTGATTTGTAGAGGATATTTGCAAGACTAGGAGATTTCAGAATTTGCCAACCTTCTAAAATGCATCTACACCACTCATCCTATTCAATCTTCCTCAGACAGTATGATTTGGAGACAGGAAAAATCTGGTAGATTTTCTGTTAGATCCCTTTACAACAGATTCCAATCCAACATGTCTACCCCTCATGTTAGTCAGGCATCCTTTCTCTAGAAGTATGCTGCTCCCCCTAAGATTGTGGCTTTTGGCTGGCTTGCTGGCAAAAAGAAAATCTTAACTGTAGATAATCTGAGGAGAAAAGGGATGATTCTTCCCAATGTTTGTTTATGTTTTATGCGGGAAGAAGAATCTGTCGACCATCTATTAGTGTACTGCCCCTTCATTTTGTCAATTTGGTCTAATTTTCTTCTCCGGTTCAACATCAGCTGGTGCTTCCCTGAGGAGGCTAACCTCCTTCTTCAAGCGTGGCAGGGTGTGCACATTGGTAAGGGTAGAATGAAGATCTGGAGGTTGGTTATTCTTGCGGTCTGGTGGTCAGTCTGGGAAGAAAGGAATAACAGATGTTTCAGGGACACTGCTAACTCCGCAGGGTTTGTCTCGTTGAAGGCTAAGAGAAGTTTGATCGAGTGGGCCACTCACGTTGAAGCCCTGAAGGACCGCGATTTCATTTTCCTAGGTGTTTAAGTCTGTCTGCTATCTCAGCGGACCTTTCTTGTAGTTGTAACTTTTTTTTAATATAATCGTCATCTTTCAAAAAAAAGAAAGTTGGACCAAGGTATTCTGTAATGGTAATGGTGGCCATAATGGCCACCACCATTACCTTTACGGTAAGGGGTGTAATAATAGTTAAGGGGGCCATAACGGGCTGTTATGGCCTCATTTTCTTTATTGAAGAAAAATCTGAAAAACATGTATTGGCCATTAAGGGGCCGTTATAGCCGTTACAGGGGCTGTAATGGCCTTTACATGTCATTTTTCTCATAACGTGTAACGGTTGCCACCGTTACCTTTACTTAACGGCCTTTACGACACACTGTGAGTTGGATTTGAAAGGACTGTGTGTGCATTTTGAAGTTTGAGGGCTAATTCCCTGGTGTGGACATTGATGTAATTACAGTTTGGTAACATCCACTTAAGGGCCGGATTGCGAATTACATCAATAATGTAATGTAAAAGTGTCATCGTTATGATTCTACAGTGTTTACTTAAACATGTAAATCGGTGGTCAAATGCAAATGTAATAGGAGACAGGTAAAAGAATTTGTAATCATTACAAATTTATATTATATTGCAGTGAAAATCTTCTATCCAAACACACACAAGTGTATTTTTATCTATGATTGACATTAAAGTAAAGTAAAAGTGTCATCATTATGATATCACCACGCCTATTCAAATATGGGAATTGTTAGTCAAATTACCTATTTTCAGGAGACAAGTATTGTAATTTGTAATCATTGCACTTTTACAGCAAATTATTAATGTAATTCGCAATCCCAACAGGCTGTAAGGGCTTTGGTTGCATGCCGAATATCATGACATTTCGCACCAAATTAATGTCATGAAATATAATGATATTTGGTGCAACCAAATACACCCTAATTGGACTAGCTATTGCAATTTATTTCAATGATTCATCCCTGATCTAATTGCCGCATTTTGTTAGTCATGTTTAGCTCATTTAAAACTCCCCTATTCAATTGGTTTTTGACATGTGCACTCAGCTAAATCTAATAAGGAAAACTTGTTTTCTTGGTTATGTTGACTTAACTAGGCCTTTGGGCAAGTGCCGGGTCGAATCTTGGTTTCTAGATGTTCGAAGCTATTTAGTAGTCTCGCAAAGTGTGGTGGTTCATACACATGAAATCATAAGTTGTACATGTGGCATATATGGGATACAAATTAAACTATCCAAATTGTGGATATCACTATGGATAGGTCATAGCCCCATATTGAGCAGAATAATGGAAAGGTCCTAGTCTCTGATTAATGTACATTCATTTGTTGAACTTGGACTGTTAACCAATAGCTCTTTTCCTTTTAACCGTCCACTGTATGTCCAACAATCCGCCAAACCAGGGTAGTTTCTATCTTATGACTCATCTGAAGCAGGGCGCACGATTTAGAAGCATGGTTTTAATAGTGATCTCAGAGTGTGATCAGCCTACTCGTTCTATTTTGGTCCTTGTTTCCGTCTGGTGAATCTTCCCGCTCTTGACTGAGACCAATACGACTTCGGGGAAACTGAGTCACGTTGGATTATTTTTTGTACCCTTGCCACGTGTATGAACCATCACACTTGGCCAGACTATCAAATTTTATGAACTATCACACATAGCCAAAGTATCAAAATTTTTATCTCCTAGACAGCACCTTGAGTTCCCTGACAACCTTGATTGATAAGGTGGAGTGTACTTGGGTTCCTTGACAACCTTGATTGATAAGGTAGAGTGTACTTTGATCTACTTGAGTTTTCTGTAGAAGCAACAGGTCTGCAGGATTTGTAACCATTGATCTTCTGCATTTTCTCAACTCTTTGAAAAATCTCCAGGTTTCACCTTGGCATGACATTCCCCTGAACCTAGGCGATGGAGTCTTTAATTATATTGTTGAAATACCGAAAGAAACTAGTGCAAAGATGGAGGTTGCTACAGAAGAGGCATTCACTCCCATAAAGCAGGATACAAAGAAGGGAAAACTTCGATACTATCCGTAAGAATTTTTTCTGTTTTTCTTCATTTCTCTCTCTTGGTTGTTAATGTACTTGAATTGGTTGAGCTAGCTTGCTATGTAATTGGCTTAAGAAGATTGGAAGGAAAGAAACTGTTTTAGAAGAATCAAAAGGTAATCAATCAGACTTCTAGCTCCCTTGCTTTCCGGCCTTTAACTTGGAGAAAGGCTGATTGCGTGACGAGCTCGAAGAGGCGATGCACAACACATGCCGAGTTGGTACCTGTGTGCCAGAGACAGCCACCCTTTGGATGGTGGCATAATGAACCAATCCTGGTCCAAAAATCAAGAGCGTTCACTCATCAAGTGTGCCACAGTTGTGTGTTGAATATAGACCATTGATCATCTGTGATCCAATTGCCCATTTTTGTTATACATGTGTGACCTTCCTGATGATTTCTTGCTGCTGCTTCTGCAGTACTGTTAGTAGGGGCTGGGGTTAAGATGGCATAGAACTGATGTCTACTACAACCTTTACTAGGTGGTCCATCTTCCCCCACCTTAGGCAGTCCAAGTGATGACACCAATGCTGGTGATCCCCATTGCAGTAGATAGACAGACAGACCTGCCTGTGAAACAAACAGGTAGTAGGAAGCAAGTGTTCGTCTTCTTGCAGACAGCTTGTCTGTCATGAGGAACCATTGGCACCGCAGACTGATTTTTGGGCCATGGCATATTGGCTATGGTCCTGGCGTGATGAATGGACATGATCTTGCACGTGCGCTGTGCCGGCATGTGTCCCTTGAATCACCTCTTCAATCTCTCCTTTTGCAAATTGCCCTAGCACTTTTCTTTAACCTTAGGTGGTCCCAAATGTTGGTATCTTTCTCAAGTTATTATGGATAAGGAAAGAACTAACACTTCAAACATGCAAGTGCCATCCAGTGATCTGGCAAATTGTGTGTGTGTGCGTGCATGCATGCGTGCGCTGTTTTATTTTTTATTTTTAAAGGGTAATGCAGCAAATCGTTTTAAATTCTAGAGAGGCCGCAAAGGTCCAAGATATTCAAAGTTGATACTGAACTTGTGGAAGGACTGAATGAGTTGACTCGGAACTCAACAAGCAATGACTTTAATGTGTCCCTGAAAAAAACTGACAGGGAACTTTTAATAAATTCAACCAAGTTTGTCCTGGACTCACAATTTTATTCTTATGACATTTGATGAAAATTTTAGGGCCAGTTTGGATGCACCCTCCGAAAGGGTGTTTGAGGCCTAAATGCCTTTTTTTTTTCTCCAAACCATTGTTTATGTTGTTGTTTGGATGCACTTTGCAAACCCCTGCCTCATCTCCAACTTGACAAAATGGGTGCTCAAATGCTGACTCGGCAATAACCAAGAGTCGGACCAAAAGGCAGGCTTGAAATGCCCATTTTTCAGAAAGTCCCTTTTGAGGAAGTGTGTCCAAACGAGCCCGTATGGAGTTATCATAACTCTGAGCACACAATATCCCATGACGAAGAGAACATGCTGAGTTCCGAGTCAAATTACAGGCTTTTCTAGCAATGAGGCCCACTGCTTCTTTGATCAGCCTACAGGGGGCCCTCCTTCTGGCTAGACTCATGGAAAGCTCATGCAGTTACGTTTGCCAGGTTTAGCACATGGAAGCACACAACATGCAGCATATTGTTTCTTGAGCATCCAACTCAAGCTTCTTTTGTATTTGCAAGTGAATTAAATTGCAAGCCATCAATTTGATCAAGAGGAAATACAGTAACTAATGATGCTTCCTAGCATTCATTAGGAGGAAGTAGCTCTCAAATTGCCAGTATGTTCCTTTTTAATCTAACTTGATGATCACATTAACATAATTGAAATTTGGATCCCAAACCCTCAATATGAGTGCCAAGAAAGGAAACTACAATTTTACAGTTTCGTTCTTTCACTTTATCAAATTGCAATCCAATTCAATATTTCAACCAAATGCATCCTTATTGTCGTAACTAGTTTGTACCGTTATTTCTTAGCAATTAACTTCCTGGTACTGCACTATCCTCAGCTACAACATAAATTGGAATTATGGATTGCTCCCTCAGACATGGGAAGACCCATCTCTTGCAAACACAGAAGTTGAAGGAGCATTTGGTGATAATGATCCGGGTGTGTTCACACTTGCTCTACTATCCTATTTTGCGCCTTGACAATGTTTTTACATCGATTGTGGAAATGCATTTTTCAATCAGCGACAGGATAGTCTTGAGTTTTTCCTTTTATTTTTGCAGTCGATGTTGTTGAAATTGGTGAAAGTCAGGGAAAAATTGGCCAAATTCTCAAGGTCAAGCCCCTAGCAGCTTTGGCTATGATTGATGAGGGGGAGCTTGATTGGAAAATAGTTGCAATATCGTTGGACGATCCGAGAGCTTCGCTCGTGAACGATGCTGCTGATGTTGAGAAACATTTTCCGGTATGAAATATTATCATTATTTTCTCTCCTCTGATAGTAGGTATTTTACAGATGTTGGATTAGTTATAATGCTGTGTCCTTTCTGGATTTTGGAGACAATATTGGATTTGTAATCATTTCTAGATAACTGTGAGCATAACGGGGGCTCACATGGGATGTCTGCCAAATGTGGACAGGAGCTTGTCTACCGGCAGATGAGAAATGATTGAGATTGGACCCAGCGCTTTATCATCGCGTTCTTACGGAGCAGATTTTGAGGATTGGGGTGTTTAGCCCATCTTATCATGTCAATTTTGTGGAATACATGGGCTCTGCTTCTGCGAAATGCAGATGTCCTCATCTTATTTTATCCCATTCTCATACTGGGTACATCTAACGGGCAGGCTCTACAGCTCTTCCAGATGTGCTTACGCAGTTGGTGGAACATGTCAGTCTGCTTCATATTATTTCATTAGTTAAGGAGCACGGTGCTGATTAGGTTAAGAGGCACATTGTTTTGAAAGTCATTGTTGTTTATGTGGAAACAAATCTGGAATTTGCAGACCAGATCTATCTCAGGTTTAGAACAATTAAGATACGTGCATCATCATCATCTAATAAGTCTTTTCCCAACGCACATGTGTCCACATATTCAAGTTGCCAACACTTGCAGCAGCAAATGCACACTTTAAACAGCTTAGTATCTCAGCAATACCATAAGCAGGATGCAAATTAGTATGGAACACAGGAAAAGAAATGGAAGTGTATGAAAGGGATGGATGCTTTAAGATTTTTACCACAAACAAAGGCATCTAGAGGAATCTCACCCTTAGATGATTGGAACATCTCACTCCTGAGGGGCCGTTTGGATGCAAGTAAAGTTGTGTTGGCACAAGCTGCCTAGGACATGCTATCTTTTTACAGGCCATGCTGTCTTGGACGGTCAGATGGTCCTGCAATAAGCAATCTGATAGCAGTGAGACCACTCTGGGTCTCCTGTTGGATGGTCAGATGGTCCTGCATCATTAGTGCTTTTTAATTTTTGAGGATGGAGATTGAAGTGGCATAATCCATATATCGTATTTGCAAATGTTTGATCATTGTGCGCTAATGCATAAGACTCCTTCACTTTTATTATATGGATAGATATTTTATTACAATGAACGTTGACTTCATTTTCTTCTCATATGATTTTTTCAGCTTTCCTGCTATGTAGAAATTGTACTGATGCCACCATCATATGATGAAATGAGGATTCAGCTTTGTATTGTCATTTGTCATCTCTAGTGATACACTAAATCAGTGCTGACATGGAATGTATCGTCTAATACACGCTGACATGTCTCATTTTGGAGTTTGCTGATACATGTCTGGAGACTGCTGCTTATTTCGTATGATGTGATTTGAACCATGAAAGACTTTGGTCAAAGTAGATGAGATACATTCAATGGTCATTTTCATTCACAACTTGGAATTATCCTCTGGCCCGTGGTTTCATCTATCAGTTTGCTTTGATGCAGGGAACTCTCACTGCAATTCGGGACTGGTTTAGAGATTACAAGATTCCAGATGGAAAGCCTGCTAATAAATTTGGTCTTGGCAACAAAGCGGCCAGCAAGGTATATCTACTTTTGGTTCTGTTGTAGCTTTCGACCTTTTCAATCTTTCGGAAGTCATTGTTTGTCTGATTCACATTAAGGCTGGCAATGGGCCAGGCCTGGGCCCAGAAAAATAAAAAATTTGAAGAGGGATGGCCCGAAGGCCCAGCGTGACCAGTTCAAGATCCAGGCATTGGCCCAGCCCATTGCTAGGCCTAATTTGTACACATTTCACATCTTCCTCTCTAGCTGCAATGGAGTTTGCAACTCTCAAGCTGATTTGTCCATTGTCTAGTGTAGCGTTATCTCAATGACCATCACTTGGAGACTGCAAAGCTTTTAAGGTGTGTGGGGATTAGGCAAATGCTAATAATGCACCCTGTATGAATTCCCATTGTGACATATGGCAGACATGCAAGATCCAGACCTTGCATCAAATCAACCACCATACATAGTCATGGCTGAAAAATAAGGCTGGTCAGATGATCCTAACTTCTTGAATTGAGCAGGACCCAAAAATCTGTGATGCTGATTTTGTTTTCCTGAAATCGAGCATGTAGGATCATCCAGCTGGTCTAATTTTTGTGTGATGGCTCATATGATGGGAGCCACTGCCCACCAGATGACTAGTTCAGATCTTGTACACGTCTGCCATTGTCACGGTGTGAACTTGTCCACGAGAAGGCACGTGCAATCGGCCATTGCCGATAAAAGTTGCATGAGGACTACTGAATCACTGATATTCATGATTATTTTTAGTTATCTCGATAATCTTGTCGTAAATAGGATGATCGGCTGAAGAGGATTCGTAAAGTCGATCTCAAAAAGCTGAGACAAGGCTACATGATACTGATGATAATGAAGTTGATGGTCCTAGTTTTTAAGGAGCACAATCTGGATTTTACACCTGATCTTTGAAATTTCAGGAATAAAATCATTTGATTTATAAAACCTATGCAAATATGAAATGTTGCCTGCCAGCAAGCATATACATGTGTGTGTGTGTGTTGTAAAAAAAAAAAAGCATATTGTGTGTTTGTGTGTGTTGTAAAAAAAAGCATATAGGTGTATAGCAGTATAAGCCGACTTGCACATGAATTCATCATGGCACCCATGGGCTGGTATTTGATAGCTATCTCTATGTTAGTTGTGGCGTTGTATTTCCAGCCTTGAACTTTTTAATCGTTGATACCATCATTAATGTTTTATCAACCTTCCTATTCTAAGAGTCTTCCCTTGATGTGCAGGACTATGCGCTGAAGGTCATTGCAGAGACGAATGAAGCTTGGGCTAAGCTGGTAAAGAGGTCAATTCCTTCTGGAGAGCTGTCACTGGTGTAGATGTGATTTTTAGAGTTTGAACTGTAAACTGTGCTCTTCACAACAGGCTGTAGATTTTCGTGAGGCATTGGTAAATTATCTATCGACCGATTGAGTTGATTGTTCCTCTTCTTTTTTTTTTCTAGTTTCATGGTCGAATTTCAGTCGAAAGTTGCTCAAGCTATGAAGACCTATTTGCTTGGGCTATTAATTTAAAACTTTAGTATTGTGATATGATTGGATGGGTCATGTTATTAACATCTATGAAAGGATCTGCAGCAAATTAACTCATCATTTCTTACTGTAGGAAAATGATAAGATTTTAAGTACAACAAACTCTGCCAGGCGGCCATGCATTAGCCGACGCCCAGCAGGTTTGATGTCTGTTTGGCAGCTGCTCATTGAGCATTTGCTGTTTATATATATATATATATATATATATATATATATATATATCATGACTATAGATTATATTAAAACGCAAAGATAGGATGCCAAGAAACATCCATCGAAGGCATGGATAAGAGCCTCCATACAGAGAGAGGATCTTCGATATCTGGGAGAAATTCCACTATCCAATTCCCGGCTCCGGGCAACTGGAAAAAGATTGCCCGATGCCCAAGTTTAAGGTGGTCAAGACAGAGTAATCAACGGTGGGGTGCATTTTCCTTGACATCAGCTTTGGCGATTGCAGGGGAGGAAATCCCATCCAACCATCAAAATACTATCTGCTCAGATTAGCAAAGACATCCGTTCATAGCCAATAATTCGGCTGTCCTGTCCAGGAAGACAACTTTGGACCCTCTGATGTCCTTACACACAATATTTGCCAAGCAATCATGTGAAAATAACCTAGTAGCTGGGGACTGTGCCACCGAAAACACCATGAATTGGTGAAGATTCTGATGTGAGTGTTTACACCGACTTCCAGCGCCCTGATGTGGGCCAATGGGAGGATGTCATGTGGAGACACGTGTTTGGCATATGCAGAATTTGCACTTGCACCCGAATGTTTCTGATCTTCCCTCGACGTTATATATTCTACAATTAATGTGCGGAATGGACTTTTATCGGGCCCTTTTTAAAGGGGGTGAATCATCGCATGCTACATGGTCGTGATCGTGATTAGCGTGCCCATTAAATGAGGCAACGTGCCTGGTTCACCAAGTGAATGTATACTATCTCATAACTGGATGTGATCTCAATTGCAAGGCAGTCTCTCACAGTCCTTCCAAAATAGGAGACGTTCAGAGAACTAACAACAATCTAGAAAATTTTGAAGACCAAGGGGTCGAATCGACATTTGAGCCAACCCAGATGTGATCCCAAGCCTGGATTGTGATACGACGGCTGAACTTATATCAGGTCCGTTCTATACGATGATCGGAATCAAGAGAATGAGAGATTTGGTATGTCCTAATGACAGATCAATTTTGGTGGTCAAATCCTTCCGGTACTCCAAACCATCACTTTAGGGATGGTTAAATTTAGGAGGTAATTTGATCTAAACCATCCAACACTTTGAAGTGGACAAGGTGGGCCACCAAAAAGTAACAAGTGATCATGTTTGATGGAGTTCAGTCCTTGAGTTCCCCGGACCTTAGCTTGGTTGTCTTCATCGGAGGAACTTTAGCGGTCCCAGGCCTAATATTTAATGGGCCACAAACATCTCTGTGAAGAATCAGCAACAAAAGAATATTCAAGAAGATAGCAAGTACAAAATCTTTTCTTTCCAAGGCAAATTTGGTTTGTTAAGGATGAGTTTACATATTTGAAAAGCTCGCACAAAGGAGTTCCAAGTTAAGTCTCAATTTGTTAGGGAAGTATTTACATATCCAAAAGGCCCGCATGAAGGATTTCCAAGTTAAGTCTCAATTTGTTGAGGAAGAGTTTACGTATCCAAAAAGCCTGTGTGAAAGATCTAAAAACCTAGCGAGGAGCTCTCACTACCTTGAGAAAGCTATAAAAGGAGCATAAGTAGAAA
Organism: Magnolia sinica; assembly: GCF_029962835.1. Taxonomy (NCBI): domain Eukaryota; kingdom Viridiplantae; phylum Streptophyta; class Magnoliopsida; order Magnoliales; family Magnoliaceae; genus Magnolia; species Magnolia sinica. The sequence continues at coordinate 9,931,745 of NC_080583.1, read as the reverse complement.
AGTTTAAGGCCCCGCGCCAAACACATCTATCTACTTTTATACTTACCTTACTTTCATGACTGTCTTACTTTCTATAATTAATTCGCTATTGCCTAGTGACTCCCCCTGGGGTACATTTATCTTAGGAGTAGGCTAAATATTTGCTACCGCAAGTTGTTATATCACCAAGTTCATTTGAGTTCCAATTCAGTTGTTCATACCCTGGTCATATTTTGCTGATCACCTGTCTTGATTGTTTGTTTTGATGGGCACATCAGGTACTTACTTTGTTTTTTTGCATTTAATAAAATTGATAATGTTTAGTCTTGCTTATATTTCCATTTTGTGCAAATCTTTCATTCTGAATGAGAAATGCCACACTAAAATGCTGGTGTAATAAAAAGTCCATAAGCTAGTCAATCCTACATCCGACATTATAAGTAGGGCTGTACACGAAACGAGTTAGCTCGCTCGACTTAGACTCAAAAAAACTCATTTCGACTCAGTTCAAAACTGAGTTCGAGTCGAGTCAAGCTGATTTTTTTAGCTCAAAAAAATTTCAAACCAAGTACGAGCTTGCCCGAGCTCAACTCGACTCGGATCAAACCCAACTCAAATCAAACTCAAATCGAACCAGTTCAATGACTCGATTACTTTGATATTGATGTTGCTCACAAGTGTTTGATGAAATGACTCAACGAAGTGTGGCTAGTGGCAAGGAAGGTATATATATGAAACAAATACTCTTTTTTTTCTTAATTTTTTATGTTGCTTACAAGGTGTTTGATGAAATACCTGTAAAACTACTGCTGCAGTTTTACATACAGTGAGATTTTGAAGGTGCAGTCCATGTGTTTGTGAAAATGCTGCACGGGCAAACTCGGCTCAAACTGACCCGAGCTGTTGATCGAACCGAGCCAAGCTGGCCAATCAAGCTTGAGGACCGAGCCAAGCTGGGCAAAGCTCGACTCAGATGGACTCTTGTACACCTCTAGTCATAAGACAAAAAGAACTCATTCATGAGGGGCTAACCCCTACCCTTGCACAAATTGTGTATTAATTGATGGTCAAGAGGACCATAAATCCCGATAGTCTCCAATCTGTCCATCTTGGCGTGGGGTACGACCAATTCAGTCAAGTAAAGAAAACCTTGAGTCAGGTAGACTCTAGCACGCCTACACAATACACAATCATACATGCACATGTACAACCCATTTAGGCCTTCGGGGAGGCCTGCACAATCATACACGCAAGTGTACAACCCATTTAGGCCTTCGGTCACACGAGTGCTTCGTTTGATTGACTTGAGGGCAACACTGAGGTCCCCTTTTAATTATCTCCTCAACTCTGTATGGAGAATAGCCATAAAAATAAAAATAAATAAAAAATAAAATCTCATATTGGAATATTTTAACACTTTGGTAGTTCAACTCTTTTCCTTTGAATATTTCAATACTTTGATAAGTAAAATTGGAAAGATTAGGCAAACAGTCGCACCGTCCGGGGCTTTCAACTGCCTCTATCATCCAATCAATGCACATGCTGTTTGATCCAGACTGCAATTGAGGACCCATGAACTGCCTAGATGTTTGGTCCATCACTTGTGAATGGCCAGAAAAAGCACAAAAGGGTGAAATAAGTTGCCACCTCCTCTCAGCCAAATAAATGGCTGGATCAACAAGAAAGCTTGGCTCATAGTATCTCCACAACTCACCAAATTCCACTCCAGACAGTGGCACACTGTTTTCATTCAATTTCCCACTCGACTCAGTTATCTCAGCAGTTATCACATGTTGGCTCGGTGAGGAGTGTCCACACATGTATCAGATAAAGTGACAACAGAGTCTTCCACCTCAAGTGTGGGCAACTCATCACACCAATGAAACCCTAATTGGCAAAAGCCATTAAATTGCTTACTGAGAAGCAATACGTTCACCATACATACAAAAGACAAGCCCGATAGTAAATTCGGGTTCACCACATCAATGATAGTAACACAGAATTGCTTCTCTATGATGTACAAATTCATTCTACTGAGTCACACCTGATTAATGGGTTTGATGAAAGACAGCACGGCAGCCATAGACAGAAATCTATGGTTGGCATCCTATCCCCCTTGTTCCCTGTGGTGTGGCCCACCTAAGTTGTGGCTCTGGCTAATTTTTGGCCCCAGGGCATGGCAGTTGGGTGTTTTTTTTTTTGGTTGCATAAGATAGGTGCTGTAGAAGATTCCAGTCCAAACCACCGAGGGGGGTGGGTGGAGAGGAAATAATAATAATAATAAAGAAAAGAAAAAAGGCCATAGTTGCTGATATCTGCAGAGCAATCACGAGTTCAACACACTGGTGAGCACATGGGCACAGACACGCCACAGTCAACATTCAGGTAATCATTAATCAGCTTGAATCAAATGCAGTTCATAGCTATACAATCTGCAAATAAAATCATCTGCTTTGCTTGTTTCCCCTTGAATATCAGATAAAAGGAGAGCTGCTACCGAGAGCCGGTTCAAATGACAAATGCAAATGCAACTTTGATTACATTTCAAATGGAATTTACAGCGGCAAAAAACATGAAGCAAATGGGAAATCTTGGATCGTGTCGATTACAATCCAATAGTAACCTGCCTAAGTAGGAGAATATATACACTCTATGCAGACTCTGCCAATTCTGTTCTGCTTCCATCAAGCAGTGGCATCTGATTCCCCCTTTCAACTGGGGCAATATCATGTTGGCTGTCTTCATTGTACCTATCCACACTGTGAAGGAAGATCCCTGCCAACCCAGGAACTTAAAATAATCAATGTATAGCTCATGTCACAGACTTAAATCCCCTGCATGGGCCTCTGAAAATCACTACTCTTTTCATACTCAGGGGGCGGATGAGAACGGAGTACAGAGATACAAAATAAGCAAGGGATCTGTTTGGAGGTCACCCAAATAACCGTTGGACCTGTGACCCTGGTTTCATATGAGAAGGAATTTGAGGCGGGCATCTTTTCCAGAAACTGTCCCCACAAGGCATATGCTTACGCCCCAAATATCCATTTGGATAGAGTGTGAAGCCATTTGTAAAGTTAACCAGAGGAAGAGATAAGGCAGAGCACACCACATCTGCCTCAAAAGGCATCAATACTCTGATGCTCCCCATCTTCTTGGATAGACGGTAGAAACTGTAACTAGGAGGGACACTAAATAGATGATTACTAGATCGGTAACTATGGAGACTAATATGATCCAGAAGATCAGCAAACAAATCAGTTCTCTGACATGAGAGGTTCTCTAATTATGGGCTGCATAACTTGGTGATCTATACTATTGATCTGATGGTCCTCATCATGGATGGAGGATGACCCAAAAACCTCCTTTAATGGAAGATCATAACCATTCAATTAGCATCTGAAAAATACAGTTAAGGAAAGAAAAAGGAACGGTCCACATTCAAGAGAGACTTCCAGAAATTGAAGGGTTGGGATCTTACAATCATGAGATTTTAGGGGCATGCACAAACGCTGGGCCTATCAGAAAGACAATCTGGATTGCGAACCATACGCCCCATGTAAACTGTAGGTTTGCTGACATGAAAAATCCTATAATTCCTCCGAACTAAAACCAGTTGAGATGACTACGACACTAGTTTTATAGGTAATCTCAGACTCCCTGGACACAAATTTCTCTACTTCCAAATAAATAAATAAAAAGATGATATAATTGAAAACTCTTCTACTGTCAGAAATCCATGGAAAAAAGTAACACATTAAAACTAACCTCCAAACCATATTAAAGCTGCTAGGAAGAAAACAGATGTGAGTATAAGAGCACTCTTCCTCCAGTTGTTAAGGTAGTCCTGCAATTATCATAAATGTCATCAACATTGCTTATCTACTAGGTACTATATCACCCAAAATAAGAAAAGCAACCTATATCTATATAACGGACCATCAGGAAGACATATAAAGTGAGAATAGAAGCTAAAACTAACTGGATTAGAAAGAAATCTCTAGTTTAAACCTATGGATGGCTGCAGAAGCACGTACATGCACTGCACCGATCTAGCAGACACTGGCAAAACGTCTTTCCTAAAGGGTTTTTTTAAACGATAAGGTAGGGGTGTCACGGCATGAACCAGATTCCAAGGTAATGCAATGGCATGGGATCCTTACAATTGAAGTGTCTGCAAGTTGAACTAGATTTGTATACAAGGAAGAAGTTCAACATTTCACAGGATGGATTCTGAATGTAAAACCTCATATTCTGACTAAGTCCTGGATATGTGATTTCAGGTAACAAGAAAAAAAAAAAAACTAACTAAAATGAGTAAAAAATAATTCATTCATAGAGTTTTGAAATCATATAAATGCAAACAAGAAGAATCAGAATGTGCATAGGAAGGTAATCCAATCATTTGACCCAGATCAGGTCTGTTAATTTTCTGATATGTTGTTCAATATTCAACCCAGGCATGTTCTCTGCCCTTTGGCAATCAAAGTTATCTTATGGTTAGAAAAGGCCCATAGGTCATGTACACGCGTTTGCAATAAAGCTCATGTACACACCACACATTTGCTAGCATGGCACAATAGGTCCGGGATCCAATCCATCCATCAGAACGGCACTACTATGACGATGCCCCAGCCCAAGTATCAGGTTGATCTACTTGTCAGGTGGGCCACAATTAGCAAAATAAATAAATAAATAAATGAATGGCTTTGAACAGCACTACCATGATGATGCCCTGGCCCAAGCATCAGGTTGATCTACTTGTCAGGTGGGCCACAATTAGCGGAAAAAAAAAAAGAAAAAGGAATCACTCTGAAAAACTTGGCTGAAGTTTTCTTAGTCTAACACATCCACCTGTTTCCAATATTGGGGCCCACATGCTGAATGGACCAGATTTATTTCTGGGAAAACATGTAAAAGGTCGGACCAACCTAATGGGTGAATTGGAAATCACATCTATGTGCTATGCTGGCACCTGTGTGGCGTGTACATGAGCTTTATTGTACACGTGTGTGCACTCAGCAAAGCTCTACAACATCAGCTCAGCTCAATCATTTACACGGGGAAATTTTATAAGATGGCTATTAAGACCAGTCATGCTTTATGGTACAGTGAGTGTAGCTGAAATGATGATGTTGAGATGGATGAGTGGCGTGACAAGGACAGATAGATTAGAAATGAATGCATTAAGGGGAATTTAGGAGTAGTACCGATAGGCAACAAGATGAGGGAAAGTAAACTTTATATGGTTTGGTCATATGCAACAGGGACCAAGAACTGCGCCAGTTAGAAGAGTGAGTTGGTACAAGTTGAAGGCTCTAAAAGGGCAAGGGGAATGTCCAAAAGGACGTGGATGGAGGTGGTAAGAAAAGACTCGATGATCTATGGTCTAACTGAAGTTATGACCCTTGATACATAGAGTGGAATGGCGGAAAAGGATTCACGTAGCCAACTCCAATTAGCAGGGATAAAGCTTAGATGATGGTAATGAACCATTTAAAGAGAGAACAAGTGGTCGTGTCAGATATTTTCCATTGAACTGTTTCTATCACCAACATTGACAGTTGCAACACTTTCTTTTTTTCTTTTTCTTTGCCAGAGAAGTACAAACCAACAGTAATTATGAAATGACAGACATTACGTTTGCAATTTGATGCACTAAATGGGATCAGAAAAATATATGATTGTCAGGAAAGTGTTTTTTTTTTTTTTTTCCGTAATACCATAAGTAGAAAAGGCGGGCATATGAAACAGGGTTTAGACATTATTTTCTGCGTCGTAAATTAAAAGACAAACCTGGAGAACCCCAACTAGTGGTGAAGATGGCACATCCCCAAAGATGTGGATGGAAACAGTAGACATAGCCATTGATAGCGCTCTCAAGCTTGGCTTGACACAGTGGAGACATACATAATTTACGGGAGCCTGCAAAAGCAAACCGAGTGAATATGCATTGAATATCATCCTCTGGATTAATATTAAAATAAGAATTCCATGTTCCTATTTTATCGAAATTATACAACAAAGTAAAATGGCTAATTTCTAACAATAAGTTATTATTTCTAAGGCAGTGCACAATTAATCTAAATTTCTCCACGCAAACTAGTGGATATGAAGAGCTGACCAATAAGAGTTGCAGATAGAACAGATTGATAATGTGATTGCACCAGAAGTGATGGCCAGCTGTTTGTAGATTTACGCAATAAATGAACACAAAATATGAATGTGCCAGGACGAACACGAAATGTCCACAGGAAAATGCAAAAAATATTGAACTAGAAAATGAAATTAAATTACTTCGATCTTTCCAAAAAAAAGAAGGAAATGCTGGAAAATTAGGCGGTACCTGTGTGGCAAACACCATCAGCTCACCAATTGCAAAGAGCACCAAGAAAACATACAAGCTCTTTGAAATAAAGGCACAGAAGCAGAATATCGCCCCCAGAAAAGTTACTCCAGAAAGAAGCTGTTGAAATAACACAAAACACGATTGTTGATCAGTTCGATGACACTAAGAATTAAACATACGCTTAATTGACAGGGCAGTTAACTGTTACAAGGGGGTTGGAAGATGGAACTGCAAAGATCCTGCATGGGAAATTTGGAAATCGACCGAATTCCCACTTTACAGTGGGTTTCTCTAAAAATTATTTTCCTGACAAGATCGTCCTAAGATATACCTACTCCATAACTTGTTCCTAGGACTTCTGCAAGAAATAAAAAGAGAAAAGGGACCTAACATCAAAACTCAAAATGGCCTAGATTTATAAAGTCAACATAATTTTGCCTAAATTCTAATAAAGAATTGGGACATCTCAGCATCCTTATTTCAGCTATACTCATTCTATGAACGTGTTTTTCCTTGACTGCCCAAAATTCTGTCCCATAAAGCATGGCCGGTCTTATCGTAGTTCTATAAATCTCCTCTTTATATTGATTGGTATGTGGCAATCATATAAAACTTCAGAGGCACATCTCCACTTCATTCACACAGCTCTAATTCTATGAGCAACATCCTTGTCAGTCTCTCCATTCTCGTTAATAATCGACCCAAGATAATGTGGCAATCATATAAAACTTCAGAGGCACATCTCCGTTTCATTCACACAGCTCTAATTCTATGAGCAACATCCTCGTCACGCGCTCCATTCTTGTTAATAATCGACCCAAGATAAGTGTTCATTTTGGGGTACTTTTTGACCATGAATCTTAAATAATTTCTTGTTTCCACTCCTTTTGTTACAAAAATTGCATTTCAGATTATTCTATTTTGTCTAGCTAATTTTAAAACCTTTAGATTCTAAAGCATCACTCCATAGTTCTAGCTCGACATTTACCCCTCCCTCATCTCATCAATCAAAACTGTCACATGCAAACAACACACACCATTGGAACTCCTCTTCTAAATGTGTAAGTTACCTCTCCACTAGTGATCCTCGTATTAGTTAATGCTCCATCGGACATTAATGCAAAACCTACTTGTCCCTCCGCTAGTGGTCCTCAGACCTCACATTAGTTACTGCTCCCTTGTACATTTTAGGTCTGCATGGATGGGAGGAATCTGTGAGAAAAGAATTCATTTTGCAGAAAATTATTGTTTTCCACTGTTTGGATTGCGGAAAAAAATAAAAATAAATATGGTGAGGAATATCGCGAACTATTGGGGCTTCTAAGTCAGTTAGCGGGGTTCTCTTTCATGGAGGGCGTTGATTCAGTGAGGTGGCATGAAGATGAGTTCGGCAACTTCTTGGAGAAATCGCTCTATTCAGTTCTTTCAAGCGATCACCGTGGGGTCTCTAATGAGGTGAGCTAGTGCATACTCGTTTCCTTTGGTCCTATCACATATGGGAATCCTTCTAAGGTTGCAGCTTTTGTGTGGCTTGCGGAGTGGAATAGGGTGTTGACGATCGACAACTTGAGGAAGGGGGACCTAACCATTGTTAATGTGTGTCCCTTGTGTTTGCAAGAGGATGAATCCGTTTTCCCTCTTCGTCTGCTTTGCCCATTTTCTTGTAAAGTCTGTACTGGAATTCTCCAATTGGTTGGTGTCTATTGAGTCTTTCCAAGGTCGATGGAAGATTCGTTTTGGCAGTGGCATGCTGGTGGTTAAGGCAGTCGGGGGAATGAAGAATGCTTCTTCTTGCTGGGTTGTGGCCATTTTTTAGGAAAGGAATAATAGTAGATGCTTTCAGAATATTTGCGGCTTGCCGGAGGGGTTTTTCTTCAGAGTCAAATCCTGTGTTAGAATGGGCGGCTGCATCCCCCTAAGTCGTAGTTCATTGCCGCTGTGTGTTGCCTTTTGTTTTCTCCTTTTTATTTTTGAATTCCTTTGGCTTTGCCATTTATTAATAAATCATATAATGCTCCACCGCGAACTAGTTCTCACGGGTTCTCGTGAGAACTTTTTGAGAACTCATTTTTGGTGATATGAGCCCAAAATTTGAATCGTTCGCCTGATGTAGCACCCCATGAAACCCTCAAGGTCCAACTTTTACTCTGATCCAAAACTCTAGTGGGCCATCCTTCAACATTGTTTCAATATGCATGTGTGATCATCAAAGATAATAGACCAGATATTTAAATTGATATTTGCATCCACATCTACTCAAAATGAATTCGATTACTTGCGGCAATGTATAATATGAGTTCTCAAAAGTTCTCATGAGAACCGATTCCCGTGCGAACCTGTGCGTAGTTGAGCATCTCTCTCTCTCTCTCTCTCTCTCTCTCTCTCTCTCTCATATATATATATATATATATATATATATATATATATATATATATATATATATATATATATATATATATATATATATATAAAAGAAGGATGAGACTTTTGGCATTTTGGCAAAGTTGTGTGGCCGACTAGAAGTGGACTATGTCATGCCCTGCCTGGATGGAAATCGATCTAAGCAAGGGCTATATGGAGCCCATTGTGATTTATGACTTTTTGAGAACTCATTTTTGGTGATATGAGCCCAAAATTTGAATTGTTCGCCTGATGTAGCACCCCATGAAACCCTCAAGGTCCAACTTTTACTCTAATCCAAAACTCTAGTGGGCCATCCTTCAACATTGTTTCAGTATGCATGTGTGATCATCAAAGATAATAGACCGGATATTTAAATTGATATTTGCATCCACATCTACTCAAAATGAATTCGATTACTTGCGGCAATGTATAATATGAAAATGTCAAACATCGGTGAATTGCAAAAAGATATCGTCTTTATGAAACCACATTTACCTTAAAAGCATTGGAGATTGTAGGGTTCATGCTATCAAGAATGTAGCCTCCAGATAATGTTCCAAAGATTCCGCACACGATTGTAACCCCTCCAAATAACAAATCTGCATTACTCTGCCAAGAGAACCTATGGTTAAAAAGTAAAGCAACAAGAAATGGCTTTTGACATTGATAATGAGAATACTTCATGTACATATGGACAAAATAAATACAAAGGGTTTATACATGTATTATTATCTTAACAAAAGGAGTTTAGGTAAAGATGCTGAAAATGAACCAAAACATATATACCAATTGCTAGCTGGATTTTAAACGTTACATATATCCAGAAACTTGGATAGAATTAAACAGTTTTTATAGCTTGTTACCACATACGAGGTTGCACTGACCTATACAAAAAATCTAAGGGCCTGTTTGGTAGATGCCTAAAAATGTGCTCCTGCATTTCTGCCAATCTCCTGAATGATTTTTTGAGAAACCTTACGTTTGGTAGCCACTTTTTGTATTGAATCTATTTATTTAAACATAGAATCAGCATTAAAATTGGATGAGATAAAAACAGCCAGGATCTCGTTTTTCTCAAAAAAAATTCCATTTTTAGGCCCTGCCTCTTCGCGGACACGTTTCCTTTTCCTGTATCACCTCTTTCACGCAGATCTATGTGCCCAAAGCTCCACGGTGCCCACTGTGATTTCTGTGCACATCCACTCCATTCATCAGCTTCTCAAGCTCATTTGAGGATCTGAGCCCAACAGTGAATCAGATCCAAAACTCAAGTGGGCTACACCACAAGAAACAGTGGGAATTAAAGCCCACCATCGAAACCTTCCCAAGCCCACAAAAGTTTTGGATCAGGCTGATAATTGTGTTTTCTCTTCATCCTGGTGGGAATCACCTTATGAATGGGTTGGATGGCACATAAACATCATGGTGGGTGCAAAAGGTTTCAATGGTGGGTGTTTCCATCCCCACTGTTTCCTGTGGTGTGGCCCACTTGGGTTTTGGATCTGCCTGACTTTTGGGATCATATCCTAACATGAGCTGGCATAATTGATGGATGAAGTGGATGTCACAGACATCACAGCAGGCCCCAAGTCAAGTTTTTTACACGAGAATCAGCCAAGAGTTCTCAGAAATTCATTATTGCAGCTGGTCTTCCAAAATCCTACACTATATACTTTTCGAGGCTTTCTATGAGGTTCTTGGTCCGCCCTACTGGGAGATGATCCAGACCACTCATTTGTGATCCCATCAGAAATTGTTCCCACAACTAAAATTTCAGTGATTAAAAACATCTTCATTATCCATGCATTAGTGTTGACACACATCTCAACCGTTATTCCTAAACTAAAATTTCAGTGATTAAAAACATCATCATTATCCCATGCACTAGTGTTGACATACATCTCAACGCAAGACAGCCCTAATTATGATGCATGCTCATGGACACAATTAAACAGCGGAAATAAAAGGAATAAATGATCTAAAATTCTAACAATAATCATCATAACTGAGAAAATCATAAAGGAAATATGCAATGGAGCGGGCCATCACTACAACCATGGATTATGGAATTCAATTACTACTTGGGTTGGATCCGGCGAGGGATGAGACCTCCCGATCTTGCATGGTCACACCCAATCGATCAATGAAGATTACTAGTCCGAAGAACCAAGAAGTTTCTTGGATTAGGGATTTGAGAATTTGGGAATTTAGGGTTTAGATCGGTTCTCAAGATTTTCATCAAAGAAGGATTAGCCAAAACTGAAAAATAGAAGGAAAAAAATTATTACCTTGAAGAAGTTGGAGGGGCACAAGAAGAAATTAGAAGAAGAAGATCAAGGGGAGAGAAGAAGCACCATTAGAGAGAAGAGAGGAAGGAGGCAACCAAAGGGTTTGCTTTTCATTAATCAATAATTAAATTCGAGTTTAGGGCTTTACCCCACTTAAATAAGCAAATAAAGACATAAAATTACTAAAATACCTCTAGGATAAGCAAATAAAGATATAAAATTACTAAAAGACCCCTAATTAAGTCAAAAACGCGCAAATAACATAAGTATGGGAAAGTTTGGGCGTTCGGTCTTCTTTCTCCAATCTTCCTTCACATGTGTCTTCCCTAAGTGGGGTCTTCGATATGTCCAATCACATGTGAAAGGTCTTCAGCTCCTCAATAGTCGCCTATCCACAAGGACGGCACTTGTGGTTGACGCTTTCTTCGTTGGTACACCTTGAATGCATTAGTGTTGACATACATCTCAACCATTATTCCTAAATGATCAGTGGCCATCAAGATTCTTGTACACTGTAGATAATACCTTTTACATATTAATGGCCTAGCTCGTGCTTGGTGCAACAGAAGGTGATGGATGGTCGTTTATTGAATCCAAATTGTCAATGATGTTGTACTTTCAGGTAATCTGGGTTCTGGACCATGAATGTTGAATACTCTCAAGATTTATGGTGGGATCATTTGGATTCAAGACAGATGTGAATTTCCTATAAGACTATATGATACTAACTATCCAATCATGGAATGATATTGGACGTTCCATATTGATCTTAATAGGTCTGATTAGTGATCTGAATAGTCCATCATGCATGTCCAAATCCTTGCTTTTTTGAACGAATGATCCTAGCCATCTAATCAGTGGCTATGAAATTTTCTAAATAATATTAAATTTTGGAACTAAGTTTTCGTAATTTGCATTTCATAGAAATATGCATCAATTTTGTTTCCCTTTTCAAGAGTGAATACCAAATAGGCCCTACGGGTGTACTGTAATACTTCTTCATACTTGTCGCGGAAACTTAAATGAGAAGCTTGAGTGAGTGCTCTGTTTGCTCAATCTACAGTAGTGATGGTGTTATAACAGTATTGGGGCAATCCTCATTACATTGAGGGGTTAGAATAATGGTCTGGAATGCAATGGTTGTTATGGTTGATCACAAGTCAACACATCATGCTTGGTGCAACAAAAGGTGATGGGCAGTCCTTTATTGAATCCAAATTGCCAATGATGTCATACTTATGGGTAGTCTGGATTCCGGACCATGAATGTTGAATACTCTCAGATTTATGGTGGTATCATTTGGATTCAAGACAGAAGTGAATTTCCTATAACACTTTATGGACTGAAAATGGACGTTCCATATTGATCATAATAGGTCTGGTTAGTGATCTCAATAGTCCATCATGCAGGTCCAAATCTTTTCTTTTTTGAACGAATGATCCTAGCCATCTAATCGATGGCCATGAAAATGTATAAAATATATGGTGTCAACTAAACAACCTTTCTAAATAAAATCAAATTTTGGAACTAAGTTTTCATAACTGCATTTTATTGAAATATGCATCAATTTTTATTTTTTTCCCCCCTTTTCAACAGTGAATACCAAATAGGCCCTAAGGGTGTACAGTAGTACTTCTTCATACTTGTTGCAGAAGCTTGAATGAGTGGTCTGCTTGCCCAATCTACAGTAGTGACGGTGTTATAACAGTATTGGGGCAATCCTCGTTACGTTGAGGGGTTAGAATAATGGTTTGCAATACAATGGTTGTTATGGTCGATAACAAGTCAACACATTGTGTCATAACAAGCATTATTCTGATTAGTTAGAGCCGCTTTTTGCCGGTCATGAATTTAATTAATTAAGCTTAATTAAGATAATTACATTTAGCAGTAAATTAAATATCTTTAAAATATTATGATGGTAGTGTATACCAGTGTTTTAAATAGCAAATAGCGTGTAGGGTAGCGTTCACCCCTCTGAAGCATGAGGCATACGCTACTGTTTTGATTAGTTAGAGCCACTGTTTTGCCAATCGTGAATTTAATTAATTAAGCTTAATTAAGATAATTACATTTAGCAGTAAATTAAATATCTTTAAAATATTATAATGGTAGTGTATACCAGTGTTTTAAACAGCGAATAGCGTGTAGGGTAGCATTCACCCCTCTAAAGCATGAGGTGTAAGCTACATGCCACTTCTAGATTTTTAATCAAGGTTGCGCTTGGTTGCATGAATTTCATGATATTCTACACCAAATTAGACTGATTAATAATGAAATTTAACAAAATTTCATGATATTTGGTGCAACCAAAAGCAACCTAAAGTATTAGGAAAGGGCAATGATTAAGTATAAAGGTAAAGAAGGAGCAACGAAACTTATTTAATATTGTTATTTATATTATTTTACTCAAAGCATTGAAAAGATTAACCATTTTTTTTTAATTATTGAAAATAGAAAAATGTAACAAATTATTGAAAACATTAATTGATTTCAATGTTGTGGTGAAAAATAACTTGTAATGTGAGTTATGTAGCATGTAGTGTAGGCTACATATGACATGAGCTATTTTCACGAGCTGCATAGCATTAAGGCTAAGCCACGCATGTACGCACGCATAGATATTCCAAAAATATCATTCCATAATGACCACAATGATGATTATATCGCCTGATATCCAGTTCGTAATATGCTTTAAGAAAAATTGACCAATATAAGTATATCACAGCTTTCAAAAAAAAAAAAGAAAAAAAGAAAAAGAAAGAAAAGAAAGTATGTCACAGCTATTACATTGGCCCACAACGGGTTCAGCCCCTAGTCCAGGCCTGAATATATGTTAAAGTTTAGTGGAGTTGTCCTAATAGAGAAGGGACTTTAAACCATTCTCACCGAAGGTATGGCCCTTGATAGAATGGAATGGTGGAACAGGATTCATGTAACTGACCCTGACCCCGATGACAATGATTCATGGAGTTGCTTAATATTAAGAAACAGCAAATGGAAGAATGAAATAAAAAAGGTATGTGTAAATATGGGACCCAGTGAAGTTGCCCATGGAAAAGTGAGCACTTGGCTACAATTTACAAATGGGTCTAATGAGAGAAAAATGGTTTGTTGGCTACTGGGAAAACACAAGGTACAATTGGTAGCCGAAGGTTAGCATAGAAGGAAGGCATGAACTTATATTATCTTCTCGCTTCTACTAAAATACACATCAAGTAATGCTCATTTGTATTGGATATGTCACATTGAGTTAAAAGGAGAGGTTCCTTCTGCATCAGCAAAAAAGTTTTGAGATGAAAAGTAAAGAATGTCAAGCTTGCAGATAGAAGTACTTTTTCTATGGCCTTCAGTATGTATGAGCGTGAAGTGAAGCCACAACAAATTTGAGTGTGGAGCTGGGAGGCGTCTATTTCAAAATGTTATAAACAGGTACGAGGAGGGAGCAAGAACATGAGTGTGAAGCGTGTTCCAAAGTGAGATCGCCACTCGGGTGGAAGGTTCATGTAACTCTATATATATATATATAAAGGATTGCTAAAAGTAAATATCACTGGTATGTCTACTTCAAGTTGCTTGATGGTGATCCATACATTATTCTAGCATCGTGTGTGGATGACATGCTGATTGATACAAAAAGTATGTCTGAAATCAACAAGTCGAAGATTCGACCAAGTAGCAAATACAAGATGAAAGACCTAGGCAATTCATAGAAAGGACCCAGATGCTGTAAGGAAAATTTTAGGAATAAAAATTCACAAAGACAGGGAAGGGGCATGTTGTGGTTAGCTCATCAAGAAGGTTCTAGGCAACTTGATAGAAACATGAAGAAGAAGAAGAAGATGAAGAAGCATAAAGCAGCAGATCATTTCAAAACTTCCCACAGCTTTATCTCCTACTACAAATGAAGAAAGGAATACACGTCTTCCCTATACAAGTGTAATAAGTAGAAGATTGTATGTTATGGTCTGCGATAGGTCAAATGAATCACAAGTTGTCAGTGTGGTGATGAGTGTGTACATGGTAAACCTGATAAAGGAGCATTGGCATGCACTGAAATGGATACTTACTTGAAGGGCACAACGAATGTTGGTACTATGTTCAGAATGAACAATTATTGGAAATCACAGGGTGTATGTGGATACTGATTTTGCTGCAGACTTAAATAAAAGGATGAATACTGCAGGTTGTTTTCATGCTCACTAATGGACTTTTTACCTGGAATTTTACCTGGAAATCTACATTGCAGTCCATGGTAATAATGTCTACAACAAAGGTGGAGTGCATGGCAGTGACAGAAGTAGCAGATCAAGCTAACAAATTGAGGGTAGATACAAAATGAAAAATGCAACTCTACAGATCTAACAGGATAGATGTGCTGGAATCATATTGGGAGATAGTGCTAGAGTATCTGCAAAATGAATGGTACAGATAATGTTTGAGAAATGCAACTTCACTGATATATAACAAATTACATTTGCCCAAATCATTTCCTGAGATGGTGCTAAAAACATCTAAGAAATGAGCAAAGATGGAGATAAGCTCCCAAATAATATAGCTTGAAGATGGCGATATGAATCATTCAGATGATTCTAACCCCAAAATTGGAATTTTAACTACAAGTTCAGGCACAAACTGAGTAAACAATCTAAAAGAAAATTATAATTCTTAAGCAACCATGTTATCATATTGGAAGAGCCGAAGAGGTTTCCTGGTTCTACGGTGATTTCCTTGAAAGGGAGACTTGGAATAGACCAAGACTTGATTTTCTTAACTTTAAAAGATTGTCGACAGATGTTGTGTCTTTTCTCTAAGTGCCCCTTCTTTGTAGAAGAGGTTAAAGTGCCATAGACTCTTTGGGGCCAGAAAAAGCCCTAGGCCTGGATAGTTTCCCGATGGTGTTCTATCAAGTCTTTTGGGAAGACAGTTAAATAGGATGTTTTGGAATTCATGTCTGAGTCGGATCTCTTCCGAACTTGGTGCTTTCTTTATCACACTCATCCCGAAGGTATCTAGTGCGGAATCCCTGAAGGAATTTAGGCCTACTAGCTTAATTGGAGGCCCCTATAAGATTTTAGCCAAGTTGCTTTTATTATGGGCCGGAAAATCATCGATAGCGCTCTTATTGCACACGAATGCTCGGGCTCAAGGCACAGAGCGAGAGAAAAAGGTATCATATGCAAGCTGGATTTAGAGAAGGCATATGATTGCATCAACTGGGACTTCTTGGAGGATATGATGCATTGCCTTGGGTTCAAGGAGAGATGGAGAAGTGGATCAGGAAGCGCGTGAAAGTTGATGAGGACATCGTGCGCACACACGCCCGCACACCACCACCCCTACGCACGTACGTACGCAGAAGGACCCCACCATCGATCTGGCTCAATGACGACGTCCAAGGAGGGCCTCTTAGATAGAAGACAAGTTTTGGTTCAGAAAAGTGGCCCGATAGTCAAGAAAAGCCCACCATGGGATCTCATGATCGTGGCCCACTCGTCGGATTGGTTTTATATTTTAGGTTTTGCTTATTGTTATTATTTAGAACATCGTGAACGCTTTAGATTTCCTTGTTTGGTTTTTATTTTAATTTACTTCATCGCCAAGTAATAGGTGTCGTACATCATGCGAGTTTTTGTGTATAGGGTTCTTCCTATAAATAGGCACCTTTTGTAGTTCTTTTGATTCATTGAAGTTAATAAAAAAAATTTGCTTTATTTTTCTACTCTCTTCGTGAGTTGTAGAAGAATTCAAAAGTGGGTGCGAAGCCCTCCCTTTTCGAAGGGCTAACTACCGTGGTGCAAAGCCACATCGATCCCAATTCACCCCCATCTTCCATCATCTTTTTTTCCATCTTCCCTCACCATCCGTACTTCGAATTTGTCCTTTTGTTGCATCAGATTTCTTCATTACAGCAGGTTTCCAAATTTCGGCCTGCAGGTGAACTGAAACTTCGGCGGAGCACCACGCACAAACCGTACATTGGATCGAGCTGAGATTTGGGGGTTTTAGAGTCCATCCCTAGCCGACCAGGGCCAAGGTGGCCTTTTTCTGAATAGTGGGCCCCACACATGTGCGGCCGGGATCACACGCACATCCGTCTGGGCTATTATTGTTGTCCACACACGAGATCATCTTTTGGCTCAGGTTTTTATCCTCTCATAACCGTTTTTCATGAATCCTAACCCCAAATTACATGATCCCTAATCGATTTGTCCCTTTTTATCACCTTAGGGTTCCTTGAATTGAAATTAGGGAATCCCTTGGATTAGGGACTGATTTTTATGCATGAGTAGTTGATTTTATTTCCCTTTGACATCGTTTGGTTTATAATTTTTATTGGTTCAGTCCTAGTCTGTGTCGGCTTGGACCCGCATAGATTCTCCTTTTTAATTGTATGTTTGGATTTTCATATGGGATGTGGAATTTGTGTGATTGTTTCTGAATTGGTAGGATTTAAGCCTGAAATCTTGCATATCATATTTAATTTTTCATGTCCTGCATCAAATTTGGTATCAAAGCCTATGGGTTCTTGTAAGGGAATTCACCACATATTTAGGGTTTAGTTTGTTTGAGTCCTTCATGCATTCAGTCCATCATATATAGCTGAATTTTAGTAACAGTGTGTAGTCACCTTCATATAGAGTCTCGTAGGGTCATTTAGTTTTTAGACGCATATAGTTGTCATAAGCAGATCCTTAGGTTGAGCAAGTCAGTGTATGCCCACACGTACGGGTCGCGGCTTCGGTTTGCACCCCACACTAAACATGGAGCAACTACAAGAAACAGTGGCCAAGTTAGCCCAGCAAGTTGAGTCCTTGAATAAGCATTTGGAACAACACATAGATAAACGTCTCGAAGAAATACAGGCCTCCTTCAGGGTCAACCCCACCACTGGGGAGGATGCCCAATCTTAGGCAGTTGGTCAGGAGGTTAGACCAAGGAATGGAGGCAGCCAAGGAGGTGGTCATGGGCACGTACCTGTGCACCCACCCCGTGAGGGACATCATAATCAATATGACCCAGATACACAACTCCTCAAGGGAGTTAGGGTAGATGCTCCTACTTTTGATGGCCACTTGGACCCTAAAGCTTTTTTAGATTGATTGGCGGATATGGACCACTATTTTGAGTAGTATGATATGTCGGATGCTCGACGAGTCCGATTCGCCAAGATGAAGCTTGTGGGTCAAGCAAAGAGGTTTTGGGCGACGGTTGAGCGAAAAAAAGAAAGAGCGAAGGAACTTCCAATAGTCCATTGGGGAGAAATAAAAGAAACGCTGAAAGAGAAGTACCTCCCTTTCTTTTATCGTATGCGGTTGATTGAGGAGTGGTAGTCTCTTCGACAAGGTTCCATGAGTGTTGCTGACTATATTGAGAAATTTGAAGAGTACTCGACCCGCTGTGAGGTTGATGAGGATCCTGTACTCACCCTTGCTCGTTTTAAAATGGGCCTCCGTCCTGACATTAGGAGAGAATTGCTCGCCAAAGATATAGACACTATCGAACAGTTGTACTAAGTAGTGTTAGATGTCGAGCAATACCTTAAAGCATTTGTGGGAAGGCGGTTTGACTTTCGCGCATCCGGTACTAAGGCCAACCCCTCTGGGGCTAGACCTAACACGGGATTTCAAAACAAACCTTCCCCTAATGTTCAGCCCAGACCTAAGGATGATAAGGGTAAAGAGATTGTCGGGTCTAGTTCACGTGGAAGTGGGGCCACTAGGTGTTTTAGGTGTCAGGGGTTTGGTCACTTTGCTCACCAGTGCGGCACGAGAGAGGGCACCAAAGTACTCCTTATTGATGGGCAAGTAGAAGTAGTGCCCCCAGAGAGTGATAGTGAGGAGGAGGAATATGAGCCAGTCGGAACCCCTAGTGATGAGGAAGAGGGAGCACAAGAGTCTTTGACCCTCGCAATTGTGCGTTGCGCCCTAGCTCAAGCCAAGAACACTGATGACTGGCGCCGCAACACGATCTTCTACACTTATGCAAAATGTGGGGAAAAGAGCTGTAAGATGATCGTGGATAGTGGTAGTTGTGCCAACGTGGCATCCACTAGCACTGTGAGTCGTTTGGGCTTGAAGCTGGAAGCCCATCCTCAGCCCTATAGAGTCTCTTGGGTTGATGAAACATCCATTCCAGTCTCGCACCGCTGTCTTGTCCCTATTTAGTTCGGATCTTATAAAGACACAATTTGGTGTGATGTTGTTCCTATGGATGTGGGCCATGTCATTCTGGGTAGGCCGTGGCTCTATGACAGGGATGTTACCATATTTGGTCGTTCAAATGTGTGTACATTCTGGTTTGAGGGCAAGAAGGTCAAGCTAAATCCTCTACCACCCAAGAATACAACTGGAAAAGAGTTCACCACACAGAGTGGTGTGAGCGGCCCAAAAGAAGTGAAGGAGTCGAAGTCCAAGTCCAAACCACTCCATATTTTGAATGCCAAAGACTTTGAGCGAGAGACGGAGGCGGACTCGATGATATACGCCCTTGTGGCTAGGGAGAGTGTACCAGATACTAGCGTAGAGTTACCCACTGAGGCCATTCAGGTAGTACATGAGTTTCGTGATGTTTTTCCTGATGATTTACCGAATGAGCTTCCCCTTATGAGGGATATACAATGTCATTGATTTAATCCCTGGGCAACTCTACCAAACCTCCCACATTACGAGAATGAACCCGAAGGAGCACGCCGAGTTGAAGAGGCAAGTTGATAACTCCTAGAGAAGGGTTTCATTCGAGAGAGCATGAGTCCGTGTGCCGTGCCCGCCCTTCTTACACCTAAGAAGGATGACACATGGAGGATGTGTATTGATAGTAGGGCCATCAACAAAATTACAATCAAGTATCGATTTCCCATACCGCGTCTTGATGACATGCTAGATGTGATGGTTAAT
The DNA here is from genome assembly GCF_029962835.1 of Magnolia sinica. Taxonomy (NCBI): domain Eukaryota; kingdom Viridiplantae; phylum Streptophyta; class Magnoliopsida; order Magnoliales; family Magnoliaceae; genus Magnolia; species Magnolia sinica. The sequence continues at coordinate 9,911,829 of NC_080583.1, read as the reverse complement.
GCTACTATCTTCTAAAAAATCGACCTCAAAAGTGGGTATCACCAAATCCGTATACGCCCTGGTGATGAGTGGAAGACGGCCTTCAAGACGAAGGATGGGCTATATGAGTGGCTAGTTATGCCTTTTGGGTTAACTAATGCCCCAAGCACTTTCATGCGTGTGATGACCCAAGTGTTGAGACCCTTCGTGGGGAAGTTTCTGGTCGTATACTTTGATGATATCTTGATTTATAGCATGACTAAGGAGCAACACCTCAACCATTTGAGGCAGGTTTGTGGGATCCTTAAGGCCGAGAAGTTGTACGCCAACCTAAAGAAGTGCGCGTTCTTGTCTAGTAGTGTGATCTTCTTAGGTTTTATTGTGTCAGCTGAGGGCGTATCGGCGGATCCCGAGAAGGTCAAGGCCATCGTTAATTGGCCTGAACCCCGCAATATTCATGAGGTGCGCAGCTTTCATGGCTTAGCCACCTTTTATAGGCGGTTCATTCGAGGCTTCAGTTCCATTGTGGCTCCCATCACGGACTGCATAAAAAAGGGAGAGTTTCAATGGACAAAGGCCGCCTCGAAGGCCTTCAAGGAGATAAAGGTCAAGATGACCGAAGCTCCAGTTACGCGACTTCCAGATTTTTCAAAAGCTTTTGAAGTCGCATGTGACGCGTCAGGAGTCGGCATAGGGGGAGTACTTAGCCAGGAAGGGCACCCTGTCGCCTTTTTTAGTGAGAAACTGAATGAGGCGAAGCAAAGATATTCCACCTATGACAAGGAATTCTACGCGGTAGTGCAATCACTACGCCATTGGCGACATTACCTATTACCGCAAGAATTCGTCTTGTTCTCAGATCACGAGGCCTTAAAATACTTAAACTCTCAAAAGAAATTAAGCCCCAGGCACGCTAAGTGGGTTCAATTCCTTCAAGAGTACACTTTTGTGCTTAAGCACAAGGCCGGTGTAGAGAATAAACCTGCCGACGCGTTGAGTCGTCGAGTCGCATTACTCAACTCCATGAACGTTGAAGTTACGGGCCTTGAGCGCATCAAAGAAGAGTATTCTGAGTGTCCAGATTTTGGAGTTGTGTATACGTCTTTATTAGAGAGTCCATCAGGAGCTAACAGTGAGTATTTGATTTTGGACGGATATTTGTTTAGGAGTGACCGCTTGTGCATACCACGCACCTCCCTTCGCGATTTTCTTGTCTGGGAGTTACATTCAGGGGGGGTTGCAGGTCATTTCGGTCGTGACAAGACCATTGCCCTAGTGGAGGATAGATTTCATTGGCCAAGCCTCAAGCGGGACGTGGCCAAAATTATAGGGCAATGTCGTACTTGTCAACTGGCAAAGCAAAGGAAACAGAATACAGGATTATATACACCTTTGCCAGTCCCATTCATCCCTTGGCAGGACATCAGTATGGACTTCATGCTTGGACTTCCAAAGACTATTCGAAAGCATGACTCCATATTTGTTGTCGTGGACCGTTTCTCTAAAATGGCCCACTTCATTCCTTGTTCTAAGACCTCCGACGCCTCTCATGTTGCCAAGCTATTCTTTAGTGAGGTTGTCAAACTGCATGGGTTACCAAAAACCATAGTGTCTGACCGTGACGTGAGATTTATGAGTTACTTTTGGAAGACACTATGGCACATGATGAATACTAGGCTCCAGTTTTCTTCTGCTTACCACCCTCAGACCGATGGCCAGACTGAGGTGGTTAATAGGAGCCTAGGGAGTTTACTTCGATGTTTAGTGGGGGAGCATACCAGGACATGGGACGCCGTACTACCCATAGCCGAGTTTGCATACAATAGTTCTGTCAATAGGTCCACAGGTCTAAGTCCTTTTGAAGTCGTTACTGGTTATAAGCCTAGGAAACCTATTGATCTTATCCCCATGTCATTGTCTCATAGGCCATCAGAGTCTGCAGAGTCTTTTGTGCATCACATACATGCATTGCATTAAGAAATCAGGCGAAAGATCACTACTAGTAACGAACATTACAAATTTTCTACAGATCAACATAGACGTTTCAAATAATTCAATATTGGGGACTCTGTGATGGTCCGCACCAGGCCCGAGCGGTACCCTCCAGGGGCCGTTCGTAAGTTACACGTGCGTAGCGTTGGGCCCTTCAAAATTATAAAGCGAAACGGTCTCAATAGGTATGAGGTAAATCTTCAACCTTCCATGGGAATTAGTTCCACATTCAACGTGGAGGATCTAGTTGCTTTTCAGGGACCCACTGATACTTTGTCCAGCCCTTCGCCCACCCATCCTGATGTCCCAACCTTACCCTTTGATCCATGGCCTCTTCCCGACCTTTCATCCCAGCCTCTGCCTTCCATACCTAGCCTTCACACACCCAGAGAGGAAATAGAGGATATCTTGGACCATGAGATAATTTCCACGTCGGATGGCGGGTTTCAGAAATACCTAGTTAAATGGAAGTCACGCCCAACTTCGGACAGCACGTGGCTCACTGAGGAGGAGCTTCAGAGACTTGATCCAGACATCCTAGAGCGGTTCAGGAGTTTTATTTCGCCAGTGGCGAAATCTTCGCAGCCGGGGAGAGTTGATGAGGACATCGTGCACACGCACGCCCGCACACCACCACCCCTACGCACGTACGTACGCAGAAGGAGGACCCCACCATCGATTTGGCTCGATGACGACGTCCAGGAAGGGCCTCCTAACTAGAAGACAAGTTTTGGTTCAGAAAAGTGGCCCGATAGTCAAGAAAAGCCCACCATGGGATCTCATGATCGTGGCCCACTCGTCGGATTGGTTTTATATTTTAAGTTTTGCTTATTGTTATTATTTAGAACATCGTGAACGCTTTAGATTTCCTTGTTTGGTTTTTATTTTAGTTTACTTCATCGCCAAGTAATAGGTGTCGCACATGGTGCGAGTTTTTGGGTATAGGGTTCTCCCTATAAATAGGCACCCTTTGTAGTTCTTTTCATTGAAGTTAATAAAAAAAAATTCTGCTTTATTTTTCTGCTCTCTTCGTGAGTTGTGGAAGAATTCAAAAGTGGGTGCGAAGCCCTCCCTTTTCGAAGGGCTAACTACCGTGGTGCGAAGCCACATCGATCCCAATTCACCCCCATCTTCCATCATCTTTTTTTTCCATCTTCCCCACCATCCGTACTTTGAATTTGTCCTTTTGTTGCATCAGATTTCTTCATTGAAGCAGGTTTCCAGATTTCGGCCCGCAGGCGAGCTGAAACTTTGGCGGAGCACCACGCACAAACCGTACATCGGATCGAGCTGAAATTTGGAGGTTTTGGAGTCCATCCCTGGCTGACCAGGGCCAAGGTGGCCTTTTTCTGAATAGTGGGCCCCACACATGTGCGGCTGGGATCACACGCACGTCCGTTTGGGCCATTGTTGTTGTCCACACGCGGGATCATCTTTTGGCTCAGGTTTTTATCCTCTTTATCCTCTCATAGTCATTTTTTCATGAATCCTAACCCTATATTACATGATCCCTAATTGATTTGCCCCTTTTTATCACCTTAGGGTTCCTTGAATTGAAATTAGGGAATCCCTTGGATTAGGGACTGATTTTTATGCATGAGTAGTTGATTTTATTTCCCTTTGACATTGTTTGGTTTATAATTTTATTGGTCCAGTCCTAGCCTGTGTCGGCTTGGACCCGCATAGATTCCCCTTTAATTGAATGTTTGGATTTTTATGTGGGATGTGGAATTTGTGTATTTGTTTCTGAATTGGTGTGATCTAAGCCTGCAATCTTGCATATCATATTTAATTTTCCATGTCCTGCATCAAGCGATACTTGGTTCTGCTTAACGGATCCCCCAAAGGATTTTTCAAAAGCACTAGAGGTGTACGCCAGGGGGATCCATTAGCCCTGTTAAGGATGTTGATTAGAGGCTAGGAAGAAGGAATTTTTCGCAGTTTCAAGGTGGAAGGAATGGAGCCTCCCGATCTCACATCTTCAATTTGTGGATAATGCTCTTCTTTTTTGCGATGCTGAGATGGCCAAGGTAGACAACCTTAGAACGATTATTCGCTGCTTTGATGCAATGTCAGGTCTTAACGTTAATACAAAGAAAAGCAAGATGTTCGAGATGCTTGTGGAGGATAGAGCTGTACACGAACCAAGTTAGCTCGGTTAGCTTACTCAACTCGACTTGAAAAAGCTTGATTCGACTCGGTTTGAAGCTGAGTTCGAGCTGATTTTTTTAGCTCGAAAAAATTTCGAGCCAAGTTCGAGCTTGCCCGATCGCTACTCGACTCGGATTGAACCCCAACTCGAATCAAACCAGTTCAGTGACTCGGTTGATGTTGCTCACCAAGTGTTTGATGAAATGACTCAACGAAGTGTTGGCTAGTGGTGAGGAAGGTATGATGTTACCTACTGAGTGTTTGACAAAATACCCGTGAACTGCTGCTGTTGTTTTACATACTGTGAGAAATTGAAGGTGCACTCTATGTGTTTGAGAAAATGCCGCAGAGGTTCGATCTTGGCTCGAACTGGCCCGAGCTGCTAACCGAACCGAGCCGAGCTGGCCAATCAGGCTCAAGGACCAATCCGAGCCGAGTTTGAGCTAGGGTCAGCTAGTGGTCGAACTGGGTCGAGCTGTGCCAAGCTCGACTCGGTTGGACTCGTGTAGAGCTCTAGTAGAGGATGTCGAGCTTTGGTCATCGGCTGACTCTTTTGGTCGTGAGGTAGGCATGCTTCCATCGACCTTCGTTTGTCTTCCTCTGTGTATTGGAAAACCACCAAATTACTATTGGGATAGCATAATCAAAAAATTCAACGAGTGTCTAGCTAGATGGAAATGTCAATACCTATCTCTAGGGGGTCGCATAACAATGACAAAGGCAGCTCTCTCAAATCTTCCTCTTTACTTCATGTCAATAGTCAGGTGCCCGATGTCGGTTATGTCCAAGCTAGAGAAGTTGCGGTGAGATTTCCTATGGCATTGGATGGAAGATAAAAAGAGATTTCACCTTTTGGGATGGAATGAGGTTTGCAAATCCTACAAAGAAGGTGGTGTAGGGGTCAAAGATCTTAAAGCTATGAACATGGCGCTGCTAGGAAAATGGTTGTGGAGGTTTGGAAATGAAGAAGAGTTGCTTTGGAAAAAGGTCATCAAAGCTAAATATGGGTGCACAGAGGTCAAGTGGTGGACAAGGGACATTTCTCTTTACAAATTGTCAGCTTTGTGGAGAGGCGTTATCTCCTTTAAGGTGCCATTTCTTGAAAGTGTTGGTTTTCCTCTTGGCAATGGAGAGAATTAATTTTCGGACAGATGTATGGGTAGGAGAATCCATGTTGAAAGAAGACTTTCCTAGTATTTACCACCTCGTGCCGAACCCTTCTGTTCTTGTTTCCAATTGTTTCTCTTTTGAAGGAGGACAGGTGATTTGGGAACCTCCATGCAAAAGATATCTTCGAGATGAGGAGATAGATGAATTTGCAGATCTACTTAATCACATTCATCTTTGCCGCCCGGAGTCATCCTCTTTGGACTACATGATTTGGAGATTTGATAAATCAAGTGCATTTTCGGTCTAGTCTCTCTATTCCTACCTCACCAAGAATTCCTTGGAAAGAGGAGTCAAACACCAAGCATGTCTAGCACTATCAAGTTCCTCCCAAGATCACGACCTTTGGTTGGTTGGTTGGGAGCAAAAGGTTCTGACTGTTGATAATCTCTGAAAACGAGCTATGATTATCCCAAACATTTGCTTATGCTATATGGGAGACGAGGAAACGGTGGACCGTTTATTCGTTCACTGCCGGTTTATTGGGACCATTTGGTCTAATATTTTGTCCCGATTTGGAGTAATGTGGTCCCTTCCGGCTTCGGCAGGTGATCTATTGGGAGATTGGCATGGGATTAGTTTGGGAAAAGAAAGGACATTGATACAGAGAATGTCCATCCTCGCTATTTGGTGGTTTGTTTGGGAGGAGTAAGGTATTCAAAATCAGTTACGTACTGGCCGTAACGGACGATACGTAACGGTAACGATTGATACCGTTACGCGATACAGCCCCGAAACGGGGCACCTCGGCTTTTGGGGTTTGTAACGGCCGTTACGGTACCAAAACAGCTATTACGGGCCATAACCCTAAAGAAAATAGGAAAAAATGGAAGAAAAAAAAAATACCTTTTTTCTTTCTTTTCTTCTTCGTCTTCTTCTCGGGCTGCTGCAGTTGCGGCCCTGTTGCAGCAGCAGCAGTTGCTGTTGCCTTCTTCTTCTTCTTCTTCTTCTTCTTCTTCTTCTCTCTCTCTCTCTCTCTCTCTCTCTCTCTCTCTCTCTCTCTCTCTCATTTTCATTTTGGGTCTTGGAAAAACAAATGGACTGTGTGGTTGTTTCACAGCCACGCACTTCAATTTTTTTTAAAAATGTTCTGTGGTGCACTTGCATTGTTTTGTTACGTGGGGCCCACCTTGATTTATGAGTAGTATATCCATATTGTCCATCAATTTTTCAGGTTTATTTCATGGCAAGAACCTTGAAATGAAGGGATCCAAATCTCAATTGGACCACACAGTTGGGATTGAATGCCCATTGTTAAAATCTTCCCAATGCCCACTATAATGTTTATTTTCCATCGAACCTGTTGATAACGTCACATATACTTTGACCTTGATGAAGGGAGAACACAAATAACAGCTTGATCAAAAAAAAAAAAAAAAAAGTCTTAAGAAATTTTTTATGGTGGGAATTAAATCCTTAGTTTGTGGTTCACCTGAGATTTGGATCAGCCTTAAGGTGGGCCCCACTTTTAAAGGGATACTCACTAGTGGTCCATCGAAGATTTAGATATACCTAAATTTTTGGACCATGCCTTTAAATGAGTTGGCAAAATAGATTGATGGCATGGATATGCAAATACATCAAGGTGGCCCGCCTGGCCCACTAGTGGTCCACCTGAGATCTGGATTTACCTTATTTTCTTCTAATGCCCTTAAATGAGTTGCCAAAACAGATGGATGACATGGATATATAATACATAATCGAGTGGACCCCAGTACATGGCACTAGAAATTTATACATGATGTATATATCAACTCAAAATTAACCAATTAAATTTCGGGACCATTGTTGCTAAGTAACAATCCCAAAATTAAATAACTCCTACAATTTTCACCATTAGTTTGCAGACACTTGTTTTTTGAAATAGGACCATTTGATATTTTTCATTTTTCACTGTCCAATAAATATCCACCAATCCATTAGTGGGATAAGTGCCAATAGATTGCATTAATTTGAGGTTAGTTTGGGCCATCAAAAGGTCCCCAAATCAGCCCCGAATCGACAACACTATTTACCTCAATTTAATTTTAATTTTTTTAAAGATTTATGGGGGGGAAATGATATCAAATTGTTAGGATACAAAAGTCCCTAAACTCTATATATTGAAATGAAATGTATGTAAGTCACGAAGTATGCAATGCACTAGCATTATAAATAAAAGGAAAACTTGAAAATATAAGATGTTTTGGTATTACATTCATTATAGTAAATATATATAGATATTATATATAGTTAGAAAACTAAATATAAAGGGTTTGCAATTAATTTCAGGTTGTCAGGTTCATAAATCCATCAGACAGCCCGATATAGCATTCTCACCAAAGAGTGGACCGTTACACCACCATAAACATGTTCCAAATTATAAATGAATGCATATTTGGAATATTTAAAATATTCTGGATTTAATGGATATTTTTCCATAATTTTTTGACCCAAAAAAAAATAAAATTGCACCGTTACACACCCTGTATCAGTCGTTACAGCCAACATGGGGCGTATCCGTATTGGTAACGGTGGGCACTGTTACACCCACCGATGCCGCAACGGAACACCTTGGGGAGGAGAGATGCTAGATGTTTCCGAAATGAGAGCAAGTGGTGGAAAGCATTTCCCAAAGGGCAAGGCTCCTAATCATAGAATGGGCTTCCAACTATGAGAAGCTCAAGGATTATAATTTTTCTTTCTTGGGGGATGTAGTTAGGCCGCCATCTCTGCAATTTAGTGTTTTGTTTGTGTTGAGTTTGCTTTTTGGCTTGTTTTAATAAAATTCAGTTTTCTTAATTTATACATAAATTTTTTTTAAAAAAATCATATTTAAAATCTTCTCATCATGCAATTATCAACATAGAGTTCACCAATATTAAGGGTGTTCACAATATTTTATCTTTAGCGGTGACGGTAACATGTCTGAAATTAGTTTGTATTGAAATGAAATTACGAGAACGAAATGGGCAAAAAAGAACACATCAAAGAATGGATAGGACTTACCATGTGGTAAATTTCATAACCAGCTTTTGGCCCCCAGTATGAATAAGCTCCAATGACAAAGTTGTATGCTATGTACCCTGATAAAAACAATTGTTTATCAATGAATAAGACAGGTACATTACAAAGGTGAGAGATTGACTAATTACACATAAAAATAACCCAATATGGAAAATAGATGAGATTTTCAGTCACTTTCCTACTAATGAACACACCTACGCTCATATTGAATTTTAAAAATCAAATAAGGAAAAAAGTGGATATCCCATACATGCAAGATGGAAACATAAAAATACGCCATGGAAGCATGCACCATTTGCATAAGAAGCACATCATTTTACAACTTCAAATCAACATACAAGCACAAGAACTTTGCGGGGATAAAATGGGTAGCAGAATACCTAGAACATTTACAACATAAACCTTATCAAGCAAGAGTACTTTCATATCTTTCCAAAACCTGGCAAACTGATTCTGAATCTCGCCTGCAGTTTTTGCCCTGCCATAAACAAAAGAGGAAACCAACTGGTAAGCTATGTATTAGACATTAAAACTTCAATTTGTTATTCATCATTGCAATAGATGTAACTTCCCAGGTTTAAAACATAGTTGCTGCGCTATCAAATTAGGCTACGTCAGAATATCAGACCATTCATGCCATATCAAGTAAAAAAGACAAATTATGTATAATTTGTAATGAGGACACACACACACACAATTTGTATGAAAGACGCACAGAGCACACATGCTTTCTGTGCATGCGCACATGCAGCAATAGTTGCAGAATGCTTAAGGCAACAGATCCTATACCCAATGACTTATTGTTCATAAATGCGGAATAGATTTTTATCTAGTGTTACTGGTATTTTGCTTTAGGGGTTTGTTAGGATACCAACCAAGCCACTTCTTCCATATGTCATTTGAGTGAATTTTAACAAAATTTTGACTTTATATTGCTGACAGTGTTGATGACTTAGGTCAAGTTGCTATAAAGAAAATGGTCTCGTTCAATTTGATCCTAGATTGCTTTATAATAGTGTGTGTTTGTATTTTCCAACCCATACATCTGGTCATATGAAAAAAAATATCTTAATCTGCACCAAAAATCTGAATTTTGATTAAATGTGAGTGATTGGCTAATAAGAAATTCTTACTTTTCAATGTTTTTATACACACTGCATGCAAATTATAGAAAAATAACAATGAGCACATAGATGTGCTAATCCAGTCCCAGCAATAAATAAATAAGAAGAAGAAAAAAAAAAAAAAAAAAACTCCTGTCCAAGCCATTGTGTTACCAGATTCCATATACACACTCAAAGAGAATACATTTTATCTATGCAAACATAAGAATACAATAGACATTGTAAAAGCTGGAACAGGACACCCCCTTACAAGGAAAACTTCTTAGAGCCTCCAACATGTAACTCTGCTTTTCCACCCAACATGTCAACAGCACCTTTAGAATTTCCGATATCTGAAAAAAGAAAAAGAAAAAAGAAAGAGCTTTGATTACTGAGAAAGAAAATTGAATGCAAGTAAAAATAGAATCAATTATCACCCCGAACCATGTTGCTTTGATATGGATGCAGTAAACTGAATCCCTTGTTCAGGGTAAGTGCATGAAGCCGCATGATGCAACCAGGCCCTCACGTGGGAATATAAAGAGATTTAGAGTGGGCCCCAAATGATCACATGATTTGACCAAGATGGCATGATCATATGTTCGATTAGGATTAGAAATGATTTTCAGTTTTGTTTTAGTTTTACGCCTTTATTAACAAAGGCAAGTTAATAACACGTACTTATGAATTATTATGAAGTAGCACTGAGTGAAAATGATAGCCTGTGAAAATAGAATCAATTATCACCCCGAACTATGTTACTCTGATATGGATGCTGTGTATCAAACCCCGAGTAGTTCAGGAGTAAGTGCATGAAGCTGCATGATGCAACCAGGCCCTCACATGGGAATAAGAAGAGATCTAGAGTGGGCTCCACCCAATCACATGAGTAGAACATGAAGAAATGATCATACGTTACTAGGATTAGAAATTACTCAGTTTTGTTTTAGTTTTATGCCTTTATGAATAAAGGAAATTTACCAAATAACCCCTACTTATGATTTATTATGAAGTAGCCATATGTTAAAGCAATTTGGTAAATTCAATTCTCATTATGGTTCTGTTTGTTTATAGCCTATAAAAGGCTCTCTTGGATGTGTGATTAATTATTGTTCGGAGAATAGAAAAGGTTCAGTTTCTTGTTTCACTTTCATGGTAGAAGAAAAAAGAGGGGGTTTTTTATTATTATTTTGAATGATGAAAGAGGGAGGAAATCTTGAAGGAAACACTTAATGCATCCTGCGCTAGCCGGATCTGTTTTGGGTTGTAGAAAGATTGGTTGCCAAGGGTTTGAGAAAAGCAGTACATATGATGTTAGCTCGTCAGAAATAGTAGCAAATGGAGCACCTTCGACTTCTGGAATAATCACTTCAGCAGAAATCGACAACTTCTCTGTTCCAGCAGAAGGGAAACCTGCATTTACAAACTATTTATGAACATGTGGAAATTTGTCTAAAATATAATTAACTCCAGAGAAGAAAGAAGCATCAAAAAAGTAAAAAGTAAAAATGACACACCTTTCAACTGCAAAGGTTTTATGACAAAGCCAAGAACAGCAAATGGAAGCATCAAAATTGCTTCTCCCCAGAATGCAAAACGCCAGTTTAGATGACCTCCAACCTGTGAGAAGACGGCTCATTATTTTATTTAATCCCAAAAAAAAGAAATCGAATGCTTTGCCGTATTTCCGTCAAAAGCCCATATACTGATCTCTGCTGAAAAAGTACAGCTCTGAGTCTATAACCCTACATACACAGTGCAAAAAGAAACAAGTTGTACATTGATTACCAAATGAGAATTTGCAAGCACAGAATTTGATTTTCGCATTCATAATACTTCAATGCCTCAAAAGCACACATATGATGCTCAACTTGATAGTAGTTATAGAACTTATCAACAGAACACTTCTGATAACTCCCTTGCTTCTTTGAATTATGGTAGCAAAAATGTTTGACAGCCACACCATCACAAGAATGGTTTTTTTTTTTTAATGGAAAATTTTATTGAAAAAGGAAAAGGAAAACAACAAGGTAAAGTACAACACCACCCCCGGAACCTCCCAAAATCACAATGAAGAGGGAAAAAAAAAAATCTAAAACAGAGCCCAAATCATGATATCAGACTTTTGAACACCCTCTTACGCCAGGAGGATGGTAGATATTTTTATGAGAATCTAGTAAAGTAATGCAGAACTAGAACATTCATTTCATGTGCAAGAGACAAGACCAGAGAGCTTAAATCAGTAAAATATGCTTGATAGTATGATAATTATTAAAAAAAAAAAAAAAAACGTGTACAGGACCCAATTTGTACAGCCAAAAATTTTATACCAGACCAAGTTAAATTTGGTGTGTTAAATGAGTCATGACTCTTCCGACTCCAAAAGAAAATTTGGTATGACTCTTTTTCGGTTAAAGGCTCTTTTTTTTTTCCCAAAATTTCAAACATATGATTTATAATGTTTGCATTGTAGAGGTTAATAAACAGGTACACATTAAGTTAAATTTTTCTAATTCAACAAGAAAATGCCACACAAATTTGAAAGTTGAAAAAAGCCTTGATGTTGAACATGAGAATATGACTGCTTTGGTATTTGCTTCTTCAGTATCTTAACTTGTTTTTATATCTAATAAGCAGATGGAATACCATGACAAAAATAACTAAGGGAGGTAAGAATCTTCAAGGATGGATCTTGCGGCTAATCAATATGTGACAAATTACGTGGGATAATTGAAATGTTCCTGTGTTAGTTCTTTCTATTATGTGGGTTTAGTCTCACATTGTTATAACCATTGTTCGGAGTACCCCCAATATTATCAAAATATCCCTGATATTATCTAAATCTCCAACTCGGCAATACTAATAGCACTGGTAGTCTCATAAATTCCAGGTATCAGCAATGTATCACTAAGAATCACTGATGTATCGCTGATATTTTCGACTATGTAAATTCCAGGTGTCGCTTGTATCACCAGTGTATCGGCGATATTTTGATAATATCACCGATGTATTGATACCTCCATAAATCAGTTTATTAAAAAAAATTCCATTTCAATTTTTTTATTGGTGTATGGTTGTTTGCAATGTTCAAATTGACAGCGGTAATATCAATCACATCACGATATCATTGTTATCACAACATGGGTGATATCGAGACCAGTCTGTCGTTTCCTTTCCAGTTGTCGACGATTTCTCGGTGAAATATCATGTGTTGTTGATATTCTAAAATATCGATGGATGTTTGAATGGATAGATGGTATGGATGGAATTGTTGGACTGATTTCTTACGACAACACATGCTTTTAGGCCCCCATTAAATGGAAACTTATTATGTATGAATTCTTTTTGCAATTTTTTAATTCCTAAATATGCAAATATCTGTATTTTAGCATCTCCTGAAGTTTCACTGAAAATTTGCACCGTTTTCCCCATGTTTCCCCGCATATCCACTTATCGGCGATATTATTGGCCATATCGATATTGCTTCCGTATCCCTGGTCAGTAAAACTTGTAGCAATACCGATACTTAAAACACCAGTTATACCCAACGCTCCTATCTATAGAAAGGGACTCTAGGAAGATTTGTGGATTCAAGAAACCATTTAGTTGTGAGGTATCCAAGGCTGTACTCTCTTGCTATGTGAAACTCGGTCATCAAAAACACTTTACTGGATATATACATGGTAAACTCGTCTGGAATCTCCATTTTAGATGTAACCTTTGGGATAAATTCCTATGGTTGTAGATTTATTAGATCTCCTCAACTAGGTAATTTTTATCCCCTTGAAGAAAGTTGGTGGCAGGTCCCTTTCCCTAAAGGATGTTTATGGTCCAAGAATTTTCTGAAGGAATCGTGCCCAGACGTATCTTCTAAACCTCCATTGGCCCAAAGATTGGGGCGCCTAGGCCTCAGGGAGAGGCTTTTCTTGGATTATCTTATCTTGTTAAGAAAGGGCTTTCAAGGCACCTATTCTCCAATGTGAGAATTTTGTTCTTTCCCACCAACCAAACCAAAAGCCACCACCCAGAGCAGTCCTAGGTACCTCCAATGTTTTAAATATCGTTATTGCGTAATGTATCACACCCTTGGGATACGGATAAATATTGGTTATCGCATGGGATATATCGGTTGTATCGCGTAATGTATCATTGTTATTGGGAAACATGGAAACATTGGGAAATTGGTCGAATGTTTCAATGAAACTTTAGAGATTGTTGAAAAAGACATCAATGCACACTTAGAAATCAAAACATTACAAAAAAGTGCGCACATAATAGGGGTTTCCGTTGTATGGGGTCCTAATATATGTGCTTTCTAACTTAACTAATGGAAGTATATTCAAAGTCTATTCATATAATTTATAAACGTAAGAAGACATGTATGGAAACACAAGCAATACATTCAAAAGCAAAAGAAGAATCACTAGATTAGGTTACACACATGTTTAACTCTGTGTTTAGATACAAAGATTGCAACTGATTTGTGAGAAATTGAGAAATTTTGTTTTTTTCTCAATTTTCCGCAACTTGACCCATTTGCCCCAAATCTCAAAATTGAAGTTCTAAATCCATAATTTTTCATGGAAAACATGAAGAATCATAGATTTGTAACCATTTGACACTAGTTTAACGTGATTAACAACAAAAACATGGATAGAAAATTGAAAATGCTCACTGGATCGAATATGTGAGATATATTGGCAATACCCATGTGTTTCGTATCGCACAGGTGGGATACAAGATATATCGTGGGATATATCAGCTGATATCATCAATATTTAAAACACTGGGTACCTCTATATGTGATCGATGGATGGGATACTTAGCTTGAGACTGTTGTTCATTACGAAAATATGTTGGCACTTGGTACTAATGCTAGTACTGAATTCTCAACAACAGTATGAAAATATGTTGGTAGTTGGTACTTAAGCTAGTTTTGAATTCTCAAGTATACATCTATATACTCAAGGTTCATTCCTGTCATAATATGTGGTTTTGTGCCTTAGAAATGTAAACATTAAAATTTTCATTATTTAGAAATATTAAAAACCATTCCTTGTTTAATAAAAATAGGCAAAATGGGTCAAATTTTCAAATAGGAATCATAAGAGTGAATATGAATAGTAGCATGTTACAAATGGGACAGCCATATCCAGATCCGTATTCTGAAATTTTGATAAAGGAAAACTGGGAGAGACATAACCCGTTCCCATATCCATATTCATATCTGGGGGTCATAGAATGCAGCAACTAAATGCTCTGAACTGGTAGTAGTGCCCCAACACTCTTACCATAGGTACATTTCGTTTGCACTTACTGTCACTTGTTTCCTCATATTACACAAAAGAATGTGTAAGAGATCATAAATAAATGGAGCTGCAAAAGTACTCCCAAATCATTTGTATACTTCCTGTTGCCCGAATGAACAGAAAATGTAGCCAGACCAATGGCAACAGGATGAAGAAAGTAGTCTAGCTTCTAAACAAAGGAAACCAAAGAAGCTTGTGAAGGAGAAGAAGAAGCTCGTGAGCTATTTATCCATAATACATCTCACTAGGAACGAGACTTTTTTTTTTTTGGAAAGATAACGACTTTATTAAAAGACCACACCAAATTTGAGCAGGAAAGAAAACAAAACGTAGGAGATTAGATTTGACAAAGAAAAGAATAGAAAAGGAAACAAGGAGTCTGCCAGAGACAGGTAGCTCACCAATCCCCCATAAACATAGCCGACTGCAATTCCAGTTGGTATACACATGTAGAAGACTCCAAGCCATGCTGTTTTCTGAGTCCATGGGAGTGAATAAAATATAAGATTCACAAGAGAGGCAAACAAATACATGCTTAACCAAACAAACAGTTCAGATACAGCATGTTAAACATGCATAAAGGCATCTAGATCAAACGTCGAAAATGAAATATGCGTGATATATGAGAAAATATTCTTGAGACAAAAGCCACTTACAGGTTATTGAGACCGGGTCACTGAGGAAGTAAAATTAATGTCTCAGCATGACTTCATGTTGTTTGAGGTTACAAATATCAGAATTAAAGGTATACTCAACATACAAGTTAATGTCACATATTCATTTACATGATAGTTGTAATATTGTATTGTGATAACTGTAATATGATACAACATACAAATATTGTCACAAACTGGAGCAAAATGGTAGCTCGAATTGCTTCATATGAAACAGAAGGTAATGAAAAGCATTAGGGAGAACAAATGGCATTTTGTTCTTCTTTACACTAATCTCCCATAGGCTAAATAAAAGAAGTGGAGTTTTGTTGAGTGCATGCCCTACTGTATTTGAGAAGGATGGGGTTATAAAATGGAAATACCCATAGAAGATTTAAGAAGGCAATCCCTGGTTCCAGTTGTCATAAATAGTTTTTCTTTATCTTCTTGTTTATTATGGGCTCCACTTCTCCAAGGAAATGACAAATGGATTTTTCCAGATTCAGGATGGCTGCCATCAACCTCTTAGCTTCCACAGAGCAGCAACACCATTCCAGCATCCATGAATCCCAGTAGGATCCTTCAGTTTGTTGAGGAGAAACTTGAAAGTTATCTTGCATCATAGATAGTTCTAAGAGCAACCAGATCAAGTCCACTTATAGTAGGGATGCATTTAAAAGCAATGACAAAGTAGCTTCAAAGTAATCAATCAGGTATCCAATGATAGAACATTCTGAAACAAAATTTGCCTCAGAAAATGCATTATTTATCATTAGGCGGTCAAATGACCTCATCAAAATCTGCAGTGGCTAGTCTAGAAATATACTTCCTCTGTTTTGTTTGAAATTCATGAAGCAATAACAAAAAGGAATTGATTGGGGGGGGGGGGGGGGGGGGGGTTTTTATAGGAGTGTGGATGTTGTGAGAAAGAAATGGTCCAATATTAGCTTGTCAGTGTGAAAATTTCTAAGTGCGCCACATGCATTATGGAGGCCCATCATTGCAAAAGTACAGGGTTAAGGATAGTGGGTAAGGAAAGGTATATTGGAAGAATGGGGTGGGCATATGGAAAGATACAGGCAAGTTGAGGAGAAAAGGGGTTATCATATGCCAGCATCAACCTCTAGATCAGAATTTTCGAATTCAATGATAAAGAAACTTACATCAAGATCAAAATTCATTAGAGAACTCAAGAGATTGAGAAAATCAAAACCTTAGCAATGGGAGCATTATCGTCAATAAATGGAGCAGCAAGACTTATGAATGAAGCCTCACCAACACCGACCAGCCTAAAAAGGATAACTAAATCATTAGCACTACTATAAGAAACAAGATAATCAAGCATGCTTCTTAAATGCTCATATATTTGAAGGTTGGCCCACTTACATGCGGAAAATGGTAATAGACCAAAAATCAAATGAAAACCCACAACCAGCTGTAGCAAATGTCCAGACTGATAATCCAACTCCAATAAGCCTAAATGGATTATGGCTGCAAAAGACCACATACAAGTACTCATAAATGATTAAAAAAAAAAAATGGGAAGATGGGTGTGTGTGTGTGTGTGTGTGTGGAAGAGTATGGTGGATTCATGATCTTAAAAGATGGTTGCATCAATGCAAAAGCCAGGGAACCACCTAAGACCTATAAGAGCCTTAGAACCCAGATAAAAATCTGAAACGTCCATTTGGTAGTTCCTACATTTGATTGCTTCTGGTTCTCAAGAATCATTTCAATTAGACAATACTAGCCCCCAGTATGTCACTTGGAAGTTATAACAAAAAAATGTCAATGTTGGCATGGTCAGGATCATCCCGTTTGTATATTCTTTTCACAGTGACCTACAAATAGTGTGTTAGACTGAACAGAAGGTCCAGATTGATATTGGACTTCAATATGTCCCAATACAACCAGCATTGCAAACAGTTGCTTGTGATTCCCACTACACATATATAGAAATTTTCACATTCACCCATATTAATAGCAACCCCCTTTCTTCCTGCCCATAGTTTTCAATATTGGCATCATAGTAACCGTATGGTGTCCATATCAGCTTGATAGTATACATCATACGGGACTGAATTGGCCTAAACCTTTATATATATATATATATATATATTTAAAGGCCATATCAGGCTGTATCAGCACCGATACAGGTCTGCTATGGACCGATATAAGCCGATACACCCATAAATGCCCAATTTTGATTTTATTTTTTTATTTCATTTATGTTTCCTCTTCTTTTTTTTTCATTTAAACCATGAAGGAAGCTTAGAAAGTCATTTTAGGCTAGATCTAGACCTATTTTGGGATCAAAACAAATGATTTAAGTGGGATTTAACAAATTGAAGTGAAGTGGACCATTATGGAAAAAAATCAGAAAGAAGGGTAAACCTTTGCTTTCTTTTTTAATGTTTTCATTTCTTTTTGTTGTATTTCACTGTAATGGCCCCTAATTCACCAAATCATGCTTGATGTGTGTTCAATTAAGGCCCAGGTCAAACCAAAAGACAACATTCTTGCCAAAGAATGGTCTGACGTACCATTATATGCATGTCCAAAATACAAGGGAAAAAAGAAAAAAGACAGATTCCTGAACATCTCATTTTCCTTTTTTCTTGATATTTTCCTTAATTCTTTGGCTCAGAAAAAAATCGACCGATACCAGTAAGCAACGACCATATCATATCGTTTTTTATGTCGGGCCAATACACCCCCTGATGCCAATATTCAGAACCATGTTCCTACCTATGGTTAGAAAATAGTACAACACTACAACTCTCTATTATTGTATTACTAGAATAGATAGAATGGGTGCGCTGTCAATAAGGGTTGGTGTAAATAATGGTCCATATTTGTGTGTGTGTGTGTGTGCAAATTAAATAAATAAATAAATAAACAAATACTAGGTAGAAGACTTTTGCAACTATGGGGTAACATAATTTAATGATATAGGCACAATAATTAAAAGATCTGATTAACTGTATAACATAATTTAATGGAATCCTTATAAAGGACATGTTTAAGAGAGCATGAAGGGTCTGAAAAATAAATAGTGCTACCATACGATCTACAAGAAAAGCCAAGAAATTACATATTATACGTCCTAAAAGATTGGTGCATTTCAAATTTTCAACAAGGCACTTACCTCTTTGCTAAGGATGCAAATATTGGAGACGCCACTAGAAGCCCAACCATGAATGCAGATGATAGAACACCATCTTGAAAATTGTTCAAGTTAAAATCTCCCCTATACACAACAGAGGATAATTAGGAATTGAACAAGTGTTTGTCTATAGTTAAAAAATGATTGTATAAAATTTGTGACACGCGATCATGACTCCAGTTAAAAGTTCAGTTTGTAACATTTTTCCTCAGAAAACTGAAAGTAAAACAACAGAAGCCACGTTGAGTTTGTGCTATTTCTAGTTTTCTTTAAGGGCCTGTTTGGATTCATGGAATGGAAGGGAAATACCGTTTCCCATGAAACTCATTTTTCAGTGTTTGTCAAGCCGTTCTTTAAGGGAAAAACCATTTCTCACTTTCTGTCTTTGTTGGAAAATAAACAAATTTATTTTCCCACCACCACCCCTGAGAAAAGCATTTTCCCACAGTGGAAGGAAAATTGGGTTTCTCAAGGGTTGAGCCCAGATGTGCCACCATCCATCTTCAATTGCATCACATGTGTGTGCCATTGTGCTAAATAAGCCATTGCCTGTCTTTGGCTATGCCCCACACGTGCCACCATCCATCTTCTCTTGCACCCCACATGTGCTAATGCATCACATGTTGATGTAGGATGGTTTTCTAACCCACGATGATAGATGAAATCAGATTTTCAGTTTAAAACATGAGCAACAAAAGTATGAAATTTCAGCAACTTCATTATAAACAAAACAATTAATCAAGTAAGCGATTACATGTAGACCTAGGCTAGCAAATGCTCGTACGAAGGAACTAATAAGGAACTAATGTGATGTCCCAATCACATGTGTTGCCACCCATCTTCTCTTGTGCCCCATATGTCTAATGTGCCAAATGTACCACCATTCATTTTATCCTGCACCCCACATGTGCAAAGCACTCCGCATGTGCCAATGTGCCTCATGTGCCAACGTCCATCTTCAATTGCACCAAATGTGCCAATGTTGCCATCTAACTTCAAGTACACGTGTCAAATATGCCAATGCATGTCTTGTGCCACATGTACCACCATACATATTCAAGCACCTCACACGTACCATATGTGCCATAATTCAGCTTCAAGTGCCTACACATGCCAAGTATTCCACATGTGCCACTATCCATCTTCAAGCATCCCACATGTGTCACATGTGCCACGTGCTAATGACTAACTTGAATTATTATTTTTTCCAAGAATTTTCTTTTCTAAACAACAAATTTGAAAATAGATCCTAAATTTCTAGGAAGATCTTGTTGAAAAACAAACGAGGAAAACAATATTTCCTTTCCCACAGTTTCCTAAAAATAAGGCTTCCCAAAAAACACTATTTCCTTGCATATGCTTTCCATGAATCCAAACAGGCCCTAAGTGTCTTAATAAAATAATGGAGTTTTTGTTATTAGGAGAGAAAATGGCCTTTTATGTTCAATAAAATTGTGATTCAGAAGGAAAATCGTAACTGCAATCAATCCAACTATTTCAAACACCACATGCTTTAAGGTTTTCCACGTAGAATAGTTTCCTGCTGTTGTGGCAGGTACTCATTTGCAGACGCATGAACAAATCCTCCAAACAAGGAAAGGATGCCCTTCAGGGAACCTGAGAATGATTCGAAGCATATGTAAGGAAATTCCCATGTACAGTTTGTTTTGGAGTCAATGTCATCCACAATCTTCCTGAAAAAAGACCTGACAACTGACCCCTCACTTGGCCTGGGCCTAAGTTAAAGTGAAGTGGTGGGCCTACCCATCCCATGCTGGGATATGCTGGGATTCACAAAGAGCGACATTTTACAATGTTCATGAAAGTAAGTGGCTAACCACTGCATAATGCAAGAACATGGAGTTCCTCTGAACCCCAAATCAGATTTAGGATAGGCTGTAGACACAGCAGGACTAGACATACCTAATGCAGACTGAGTTTCGAATAACCAAACATGAATTAATACCGCTACACTGAAATAATACAGCTTCTCTTGTCACATCGTATTGGAGTCGTGACTAAATGGTCTGTAAAGTAAACAGTAAAAAATACAAAGAAACGTACAACATCCCCACTCTCCACGGAGGTATTCTTTTTTAAAAGTGGATGTCTGAGGCACTATATGCACTGCAACCAAGGGGGTTAACACAACAGATTTTATTAGACTAGAAGAAAGTATACAACCCCGAAGACGATGGATACACATTATCAACAACATGCAAGAGCCTATAAACAATTTCCTTGGCCAAAATATCCACTAAAGAGTTTGGTTTCCCAGAAAGGTATTATATAGCCGCCGCCATTACCGTTACAATACAGTTGCCTTTTTTTTCTTTTCTTTTCTTTCTTTCTTCTTCTTTCTTCCTTTTTTTGAAAAAATCTGTTTCGCACTTGTTACGGGGCTGTTACGGGCCCTTTTTTTATAGTACCAGCTGTTACGGCAGCCTCAGCCTCATAATGCGTACCATTACATAAAAACTGGGACTATTGCCATGTTCATGATATCAGTAATGATAGCACTGTGTTTCCAAGTGACATGAAGCAGACTTGTCCTATCACAAATAGCCTCCAACCAACACCTTCATATTTTATTGGTAAATAATGCTTTATTCAAAAGAAAATGCCTGAAGGCCATTGCAATGCATGCGAGTTACCAAGAAGAACCAACCAGCAGGAAGGCTACAACCGCGGAGCTAATAAGGATAAATCCACAGATAGCCCACGACCAAACAAGATGTTTAACTTAATGGGTCACGATAGAAACCATGATGTAGAACAGATATCTTAATATAAGGACTGAATGCCCTCCACTGATGTGCACCAAAAGAGAACTGTTATAGGTTAAAGAGGGCTGCTTGAGGTGGTAAAGGAAGGGTGGAATGAAGTGCTTAAAGGGGGCTGTTGGAGGTGGTAATGAAGGACAGAATGTAGGGCCTAACGGGGGCTGCTGGAGGTAGTAATGAAGGAGTTAATAGGGGTGATAGGGGCAGGTTTATGGAGAAGGTTTTAAAGTTTATGAGAGGTAAAACTGAGCAAGTAAACAATACATTTAGAACAGAGAAAGTAAGAAGAGTGGAGAATATACCTTAGAGTCTCACTAAGATTTTCTAGGAGTCTCACCCAGAAGATTTTAATGGAGTCACATCAGTAACAAAACTTTTCATTGCATTTCAAATCCGGAATGCTTTACATTGCCATGCCTTTCCCCTTGTATATACTCAATAGAACTTTCCTAAATTAACTCACAACTTAGGAATCTAAAACATTCTCTAGTTACAGGGAGAATTAATATGGTAGGAAAGCCAAAAATTGTCCCAAAAAGGACTAATAAATGACAGAAATTTCCTAAGAACATCTTTCTAGAGCTAGAGCTCTACCTTCAAAACAAGGAGTCTTCAACTTCCTAGAAAACTCTTAAACGAAAACAACTTAAATGACAAAATTTTCCTAATAACATCTTTCTAGAACTCTACTTCCAAAACAAAAGACTTTTCAACTCCTAGGAAACTCTTAAATGACAATAACTTCCGATAAAGATATGACTTGTTGGTGCATTATTTATTTATTTATTTTTGAAAGACAAACATATTTCATTAAAAAAGAAAAGAAACGTGGAGAAAGGCTGCTGAGAAAGCAGACCACAGTTACACTCCTAAAAAGTAAAAATCGGGACCAAAAATATCCTTAACATTCGAAGCCCATTCGATGATAAGCCGCTTGGCCTTCGTCGCCACTGTCCCAGCCGTATTCAAGTGATTTCTGAAGCACCTACTTGTTGGTGCATTATGGGCCCACTCTACGGGCCATTTGGACAGACATGGGCTTTCTTGGGCCTATGGCTGTACACTTTTAGGCCCATGGGCCTGTCTTCATCAAACCAGATCGCTTTCACTGCTAAAATTCATCTGTTTCTCTCCTTCAAAACGGACCAAAGGATAGCCAAAGAACTCAACCTCCAAAGGACTCTACCCTTCTAACAGAAAGAACCGAGTCTCCAAGACTCAAACAGTTGCTGAATAGAATTCAGGATGAAAATCCATAGAATTCTCTGGTCACAAGAGCCTGTGTAATCATAATTTCTCTCACCCTTACTACAACCATTCCACTGCTGGAACATTTGTTATTAAACATCCTGCTGTTCCTCTCTCACCAAACTGACAATCAAACTGCAAGGAGTGTTCTATGTATATTGACGACATCAGCCAATATCTGGGTATCATTGGGTCAATGCATGGATTTGTCCCCTCACCAATGGAAAACTACTATGCATACAACTTTTTGCACTTTTTTGAGTTCTACGTGTAATCATGTGTCTTTTAACATCTCCTAAGGTTTCATTGAAAAATTCTAACACTTTCCTAAAGTTTCCCCAATGTTGTGTCAGACTGTGATATATTACACGATACATGCAATATTTCCCTATTTTTTCCATGATATTTTTGTATCCGAAGGGTGCGATACAAATACTTCAAACAGTGGCTGTAGTAGTAGCCAGATGCCAAAGAATACTGCCCCTAGGAGATTTGAAGTCCAAATTCCATGCTTTCAGGAGCTGATCATCCAACCCAGGCATAGACCCAATATCTCAAAAAGAAATGAAGTGGACCACCAAACTTCACAGGTAAATATGCAGTGAATAAGGAGATTGCTGATCAATTCCTCCTCTCGCAAGCAACAGAAATAGCTATTCACAATAATCCTTCTGTTTACTACTTAAATGGTTCAACATAGGAATTTTATCAAGATCCAGCGACCCTAGGGGGTAAAGCCTCTTCAAATTGTAGCCGTGGGGCCCTAATGAATGACTCACTACAGAGGAATTTGTAGAAAGATGTTCTCATGAAATTCCCCAAGCATTTCCCATTTCCATGTTCTTTGTTCCTCCATTAGTTGGAATGAATACCCCCTCCAAAATAAGGAGAAGTTTGCCCTAGGGATCAATCTGAGCCTCAGTAAGTAATCTTCTGAAATGCATATGCAATACCAGACTGCCCCTCTCCCTACCAAAGAACTTACACACCGGAGCTTTTTTGCTCAATAACCGTGTTATACACCGTTGCCTTTTTTTTCTCAAATAATCATGTTATACATCGTTGCCTTTTTTCTCAATAACCATGTTATATAAGTTATTAAACTCACTGCACCCTAGACCATCACCAATCTGGTATCTAATGCCTCCCTTAAACGCTGGTGATTGGCCCCACCCTCTTACGAGCCAAAAATCAAGCATTTCAGCCATTGTAGCAAAAGCAAAAAACCCGACAATACAGGATCTGTCGCAACTTGCAACAGGGGGTGTTGCTGGCGACAGCCCTGCAACAGCTACAATCTCTATGAAAGACAATTATAACCACCTCCTAAATCATGGGGAACATGCAAACGTGACTCTTCCCTTCCAACAGTCTCCCAGGCCTACAAATAAAGGTAAAAACCAACCAGAGACATCAGCAACTCATCAAGCTCGGTTGTACAAACCCTCCGACTGCCCACTACATCAACATCATCTGTGACACCGGCACTCGTTCAGCAATACGACATGCAGCAACACTCCAAACCGTTGCTTTCTTTGTTGGACTTGGAATTACTTCTAAAACTCAGAAGAGTCCAAGGCATAAGCCCATATCAACTCAGTGATTAGCTGAGGTGAGATCTGCTTATGTTTGAGCATCAAAGAACCTACTTAAAAAGGGGTTGACTTTGTTGTAAAAGTTCCTTTTTTTCCCTTTAAAAAATAAAAAATAAAAAAATCCAAAGCAATCGAACTCATTCCCCAAAACGTGTGAGTGCGGTCACTACCTTTCCTTTTCCTTGTTCTTGCTAGTTTGTAGATAGCATTCTCTCCCTCTAGTTCTCGACTTGTCATACAATTCATCATACACTGAAAATAGTCAGTCTCAAGAATGAATTTGCAGAAGTAAGATTATTGTTTTGCAACTAAGAGAACCATGATTGAAAACCTAAACATTTTGTGAGAACCATCAAGCTTACTACCCAGACCAAGCACATGGCACGCAAGTGTGCATGCACACAAGCATGGCCTACTATTTTGGGCTCCATGAGTACTATAGTTGCTTCCAACTCACGCAGACATAATTGGACATGCTCATAGAAGGAAGACTGTAAAATGCTCATCTGTTATTTATCACAAATGACAAAGAATGCTATCTAACATGTCAACTTTTGGAAAATGAAATAGAATTCAAAATGCAAAACTGCTAGCCATCTACATTTGTTGGAGTGAGATCAAGTAGTCAACAAACTTGAACTCAAGTACAATAAAATATACAGCACAGAGTTCAGAAATCAATATACCATAGAAGCCAAAATTGATTATGATATCCAAGTAATGTTTAACAGTATCAAGCAAATTTCAAAATATATCTTACTGAATTCCGCTACCCGCAGTGCATATACCACTTTCTGTGCATGTTCGAAGACTGCCATTAACACCATTGCTTGCTATCGCTCCTCGATCAACATAGTTTAGCATGTTAATCACGCAAAAGATTATGAGTAACCTGCAACAAGTACATGGAGAAAATCATCCTACAAAACAAGGGATCTTCCGTTGAGGAGGTTATTTGCTTAGTGAAAATTCATGTTTTGGAATTAGAATGGGTTTCTTATGTAAAAGTGGCAAGTTTGCTAATCCTTCTTGGTTTTTGTCCTAGCGTTGAGTTGTATTCTTTCCCCGTCTTTGGGCAGGTCTCATAAAAAAAAAATTAATTAATTAATTAAAAAAAGAAAAAAAAATCCTACAAAAGAAACTAACAATTGAATTTAAAAATTGGCATTCGAAGAAAAGATGTGTCCAATAAATTTGACATCACCAATTGATTCGCAAAGACTTTCGGTGTAACAATTATGGCTCAAAATACCATCCAATGCAACTTGGTTTCAGTTGGAACTGATCCAGAGTGCATCCTACCCGCCCCTCAGTCCCACTAGTCCTGTATTTAGAGAAGTCACCCCAAACCAAGGTAAGTCCCAACAAATCATGTTGAGTCGTCAATCTGGTAAAAGAGATGTCTTTTTTTTTTTGTGGTGACCGTCCATTATATCTCCACTAGTCAACCTGTTAACAATCATTTCAGTACATTTACTGTTTTATATACCATCTAAAGTGTGGCCCACCATCTGGATAGTTCAATTTGAGTTAAACATAAGCCAAATGTAGAATTTCCAGGTGCCTATATCATCCATAACACTCTAACAGCGTATCAAAGATTCTCTTGTTAAAACAAGAATAATTTGATACTCTGGTAGATGTGATTTTTAGACCTACATGTGTGTATAAGAGAGTCCGTCTCCATGCCACCCCCACGGGGCCAACGTTTGATGGGGACATCTCGCGCACACGCATGCCCGCCATACGCACGTACGCAAGGAGGAGGAGGGCCTCACCATCGATCTGGATCGATGACGATGTCGAAGAAGAGCCTCCTAGTTAGAGGACTGTGTTTTGGTTCCTTGGAGTGGACCCGATCGTCATGTGGATCCCACCATTGGATCTCATGATCGTGGCCCACTACTCTATATGATCTAGTACTTTGAGTTTTGCTTATTATTGTTATTAGGAATATCATGGACGGTTTAAATTGTTTTGATTAGTTGTTATTTTTGTTACTTTGTCTCTAAGTAATAGGGTGCGCACATGGCGCGGCTTTTGAGGTATAGGTTTTTCTTATAAATAGGCAACCCCTTGTAGGTTTTTTTTCATTGAAGATTATAAATAAAATTCTGCGTTTTCCTGCTTCTCTAATTCTTTGAGTTGTGGAAATCCAATCGGGTGCGAAACTTCCCGCTCGCAGGAAATCCGCGTCCGTGAAGATGAGCGCTGAAAATCCTCCAGCTGAGTTGTACAAATAGTTCAAAGGAGATCAAAGTTACATGGCCCCACAATAATGTATTTATTATATCCACACCGTTCATCCATTTGGAGGGATCATTTTAGATCATGAGCCCAAAAATGAGTCATATCCAAAGCTCAGGTGAACCACACCACAAATAGCAATGAGGGCAATGATTCTCACCATTATAACATTCGTAGGGCCCATCATAACATTTATTTTCCATCCAATCTGTTCATGAGGTCGCAAAGACCTTGATGAAGAGGAAAAACAAATATCATATCGATCCAAGACTTCTGTAACCCCAAAAGGTTTCAATGGTAGACGTTTAATATCCCACAACTTTTTTCAATGTGATCCACTTAATCTTTGGATCTGTCTTATTTTTTGCCTAAAGACTTGATACGAGCTCGCAAATGGATGAACGGTTTGGATATAACATATAACTCATGATGGGACCCACATAACTTGGTGGCATCAACACATCATCCAGGTCGGTGGTGTGAAGTACACCAACCCATCTGCTTCCTGTAAATAAGGGCTCGAGGCCCTTTTTTTTCAAAGCAAAGAGGGTTTCGGAATGCCTAAAATCTCTCCCAGATGACAGGATTTCGAGGATTTCTCTGGATTTCACACCCAAATCTCTCCAAATCAGAGACTTGGATTCGAATGGCCCATCAAACGCAGCTTCCGATTAGGGTGATCTTCTTTACAAGTACCGAAATCTACTCTTGAAAGTTTTTCTTTTTTCATTTTTTTTTCGGATAATGATGCTCTCCCAACATCCCGGAGTTGGCTACAATGGCCCCAGTAGGTGTTGTATAACAAATTTCTTTAAAAAAGATATAAAATCCCGATAAAAGTGATAGTATCGTTGATATCGCACGATATTTAGAACAATATTTAGCAATATCGAACGATATTTGGCGATATTATGCGATATTTATTGATATATTGATCGATACAAAGAATTATGTAAATTTTTTCAAATTTTTAGTATCTTCCGAAGGGTTTCGTATCGCTAGACTACGATACCGATAATATCGGCCGATAGTATCAATATTTCGAACACTGTATGTGATGACCATTTCATCAAATACTCCTAGATACTTTGAAATTTGTCTCAATTAATAGCTGGTTGAAGGAAAATTTTGTAAAAAACATTAAGAACATGAAGAACCAATGGATATCGAATTCAAAGCTCCAACTCCATAATTTTTCATGTAAAACATGAAGAACCAATGGATTTATAACCATTTGACATTGATTTAACATAATTTCAACAAGAAAAAAAAATGGATCAGAAATTGAAAATGCTCATCAGATCAAACATGTGGGATATATCGGCACTACTTGTGCGTTTTATATCGCACAAGTGGGATACAAGATATATCGTGGGATATATCGGCCGATATCGTCGATATTTAAAACATTGAATGCAGGACAACTAACCACTTGCTCTAAAAGCTTGAACTGATAGAGCATAGTGAATCAATCACTTTATCTCATAGCCCAGACCACCCCACTCGAGTCCGGTGTGAAAATGCCCTTGCATAATCAGCCCCAGTGAGGAGTCTCGAACACGAGACCTCCCGCTCTTATACAACTTTGATGCAGGACAATTAACCACTTACTCTAAAAGCTTGAACTGATAGAGCATGGTGAATCAATCCCTTTATCTCATAGCCCAAGCCCCACATCCCATGGGTTAGGTCCTCGGACAAACCCCCCTCATGGGCCCCACATCACATTGGTTGCGCATCACACGAGTCACCCGCCTCACACGGGCCACCCACCCCGAGTGTACCCTTATATCCCACAGGCCACCCCACTCAAGCAAAGCGTGAAAATGCCCCTTTTCTATGACATTTATCTCATGCCTTAATCTTGCTAAACAACTCTCCCAAAGTTCCATAATATGACTCATAAGTTTAAACCCACAATAGTTAGTGCAATTATGTATGTCTCCTTTATTTTTGTAAATAGGCACGGTACTTTCCTCCATTCGTTTGCCATTTTCTTCAACCAAAGTAAACCAATATCTCTTGTGCACTTCTAAACCTCTATTAGTATGCCATCTGATCATACGGCCTTTCATATCTTCATTTTTTCTCAAAGTTTCTTTCACTTTAGATATCATAATCCTATGTAATGCCTCATATGAGTATATGATTCCTTCTATATTTAAGCTCTCAGAGTGGTCGTCGTTTAACAAATTCTATAAATAGCTTCTTTACCATTCCTTGATCTCATTGTCCTTAATTAATACTCTTTGGGCATCGCTCTTAATTTATTTACCATGATCTATGTCCTTACCTTTCCTATCTCTCATTTTTGCAAGTTTGCGGCATCTCACTCACCTTTTTTGTGCCCACTATATTGTGTAAATCATCATATGCCTTAAGTTTAGCCTCATATACTATTCACTTAGCATTCTTTTTGGCATTTCTATATTCTACTAATTTTTTATCGTTTCTAGTCAGGTGCTAGTCCTTAATACATAGTCTCTTCTCGCTAATAGCCTTTTGGACTTCATCATTCCACTACTAAGTTTCCTTATATGAGTGGCTTTTTCCTTTAGATACTCCTAAAATTTATTTCGCCAAATGCATTGTACCAGCTCACTCAACATAACATTAACTTCTTTCTCGACATTCCATTTTCCTTATTCCATCAATTTACTACTAAACAACACTAGTTTCACTATTTTCTCTTCTTTTAAATTTTACCACCTTGTTTTCATTCCCTCTCTTCTGTCTCCTAATGTAAACATCCAGAACCATTAACCTATATTGTGTAGTTAAACACTCCTGGTATAACCTTGCATTCTTTACATATTTATTGCTTTGCCCATATTGTATAGTCAAACATCCACAACCACCTTGTTTATATTGATTGTTCCGTCTTCCTAAGTAGAAAGAAGTCTATGTGGCCTCTTCCTTTTTATCTTTTATCTTTTTTTTCTTTCTTTCTTTCTTTCTTTCTTTCTTTTTCCTTTTTTTTTCTTCTTTGAACAGTTCCATCTGGCTTCATTTTATTACTTTTGTGTAACATCTAGACATCTTGCACAAAAAAAAATAAAATAAAAAATAAAAAATAAATAAAATAAAAAAATCTAGACAAATGGTCTTGTTTTGGATGGGTTGAACCCATTTTACAAGTTTTATGAGTTTTTTAACCACACGAATCACACTTTGAAACCAATATTTAAATCCTTGGTGAATAATAGAAACATTGTGTGTGAGTTCATAAGAAGCCACCTGTTTGAGTAACCCAATACCTCTTACACTAAAGGATGTGTAACTCACTCACACTATAGCAGCCAACACCTACAGGCTACAGCACTCAAAATATTTAGATTAATAGTTAAAGGCAAATGGCATTAAACCAATAAAAGCTTCATGGTGCTTCTCTTTCGTTTCTAAGACCTTTCTATTAACCCTGCCAACATTCACTAACAGTTAAGGACGCTGTCTTAAACTTTCTCTAACCCTCCAAGGCCTCACATTTTTTCCACAAAACCCCAAGGATGCCGGCATACAACTCTTGATGCTTGGAAAACCACTCCACTTTCCACAAAGTTGGGGAAATTTTCATGATTTCAACTTGTGAAGACATCCTTGATCAAGTTCTCCTTGGGTACTACAAAGATCAAATAAATTCAAGAAACATTTGAGATTCAGTTAGAAGAACAGAACTTTTCCGTCACAAAACACTACGGCTCGTAATCTTCGATACTTGGATCTTTCATAAAATTATATCCAACTCACAAGCTCAAATAAGGATAACTGATAGAACTCAGAATATCCCTTTCTTTTTCAATGATCTTCTTCCCCATCCATAAGTCTTGAACTCCAAATCTACTCACGCGGACGCAAATCTTGAAAACCAGTCCAACTAATTACTTAACTAAGACTAAATTGCCCTCCTCCACCCTAACACCCATATGGAACACAGATGAGACTTTTCACATAACAACGATACCCACCATCTCCTAACTTTCTCCCTGACAAATGATAAAATCACATTTGGATCCTCTCCCCTTTTTCATTAAGCATCCACAAGACAACTTGTATCTAGATATCACCTATAGTATACACTTGCATAGCCACTCTATTTCTATTTCCACACAAATCAGCATCTGTTGCATCAGATGTTGATTTGAGCCAGAAAAGCAGTACCCAGCCTGAAGAAACCTCCAGTTCACGCACAGCCCCAAACGTGCAGCAGAACAGAGAACCATGCGTTCTGCCAAAAAAAATCCAGCCAATTGCAATTTGCATACAGACCCTTACTATTGTGAACTGGATTTTCACTGTTTTTCATCATAACAAGATTTTATAATAAGGAGAAACACAAACGAGATAAAGAGCTCCCAACATCAGAAATCAAATCGTAAGGTATGATTCGCACCCAGTGAAAGTATACAATTCTCCATATCGCAATTGAGAAATTCCCTTCACAAGTACTTAATCCAAATTCCGTCACACATTTTCTTCCCAGAAGGGAAAAGTCACAAAATCCATATGAACTACAGTTCTTCATCCCGCCAGCCACCGTACAGGTCAACCCACCTACCCTCAACCAACGCAGTTCGAATAACTCGACCCATCATGAACGAGGCTGAAAGCTCTCCCAAACACTGAAATACTACCCACACAACCCATGCATTCCCTTTCCT
The DNA here is from genome assembly GCF_029962835.1 of Magnolia sinica. Classification (NCBI taxonomy): domain Eukaryota; kingdom Viridiplantae; phylum Streptophyta; class Magnoliopsida; order Magnoliales; family Magnoliaceae; genus Magnolia; species Magnolia sinica. The sequence continues at coordinate 9,880,772 of NC_080583.1, read as the reverse complement.
TTCACTGCCCGATAACGTCCGTTTCCGGGCCAAATCCGACGGTTAAGATCGTCCATCCATAGAGAGGCCCGCCTAACGAGTTACCCGGATCACTGACCGGACAGAAAGCCATCTATTCGGTCGAGCATCATTGTACGGAGGGAAACCTAGAATCGCGTCCTAGGGTTCTAGAACGAACAAAGAGATGAGATGGAGAGTGCATACACACCTCTTTGGTGTAAACCAGGAAGGGTTGGAGGGAGCCTCGGGATCTTCCAGCAGAGGAGGAGCTCTCGCCATTTCGGTGTCTAGCGGGAGCACCGTGGTAGGAGGAGCGGAAGGAGAAAGAGGAGGCTCTGCAGAGGTTTGTGCGTTTGGCTCTTCCATATATATATTTTATAGAGAAAGCGATAGCTTTGACGCATTGGCGTTTTCAATACGAAGAGGTTCTCTCCCCGTTGTAGGTCTCTCCCAAACGATAGAATGGTAGTTGGGGGCCGAGCTGTAATTCTCCGCTATACACCGTTTCTTCGGTGTGTTGCCTTTGGGCCTGTATTGACTATTGGGCATTTGACCGTAGTTTGGTCAAATTACCTAGAGAGACTCATCCTTCAAATAGCCCAAGAGTGGTCTTCTGATGAGCTTTGGATATTGTTTTAGATAAAAATGCCCCAATCCTTGGTTCAGAAGTCATACGGTCCTGAAGTGACGGATTGGCTACTCCCCTGAGAAAGTGACGCAATAGCTACTCCCCCCACCACCAGCCAATGGCTGGTGCTTGGTGCTCTATGAGCCCCACCATGATGTATGTGTTTCATCATGCCGTTCATAATCCATGCCGTCTATCCTTTTTGTCGTGTCATTTTAGGGGTAAGGCCCAAATATCAGCCGATAAGGTGGATAGAAGTGGATACTGCCTAAGTCAGGACTTTTTTGGCTCACAGCAAACTAACCGACAAGGTGGATGGTTTGATAGAAAATGAAGTGAACACATTGAAAACCACAACCACGATTTATGCAATGTGAAAACTACGACCCATATAACATGATAATTACAACTCATATGGGACCCATATTGCAACTACGACACATAAAACATAACAACCACAACTTATAAAATATGACAACCATGACCCATATAACACGACAATCACGACCCATATAACCTGCATTTCTTACTCTTGTAGTATATCAATAGTCATCTCATATTCAAAAAATGTTAGGTTAGCTTTGGTATGAATGAGCACGTTACTTTTCTAAGTTTGATGGACGGTGATGATCTTATATGCAAGTCACGCCATAATCATGCGGATGGGCATGTCACCAAGTTAGTGTAATGCGGTAAGGGTCGTGGCTATAATATGGTAAGAGTTGTAGTTGTCGTGCAATATGAGTCGTAGTTTTCATTTTATAGGCCTTGTAAAATGATAACCACAACCCATATAACATAATAACTACGATTCATGACAATTATAACCCATTACAGCGGCGACCCATATAACATAACAATAACAACCCTTAACTCATGACATGAACTATGACAACTACAACCCTTAGAACATTACAACCATGACCCTTACCGTATTACAACCGCCTGATGCGAGCTATGCTACTATATAGATATCATTTACACGACTAAGGCGTAACTTGCATTAATTTGGTGACACATGAGATAAACATGCATAAGATCCTTATCATCCATCGGATAAAACTTCATGGGTCGTGGTTGTCATGTTATATGGGTTGTGGTTGTCGTATTATTTTTTTAACTTTGATGGATGGTAAAGATCTTACGTGCAAGTCAAACCATAGTCGTGTATATGAGTACGTCACTGAGTTAGTGCAAGTCACGCCATAGTCGCGCAAACGATATCTATATAGTAACATAGGTCGCATTGAGTGGTTGTAATGTGGTAAGAGTCATGGTTGTAATGTGATAAGGGTCGTAATTGTCATATGTCATGGTTATCACGTTATACAAGTCATGGGTCATAGTTGTCCTATATATTGTATGGGTCATGGTTGTACTGTTCTATGGGTCGTGGTTTCTCATAGAGTAGGCATATGGGTCGTAGTTGGCATATGGGTTGTGGTTTGCATAGGTTATAATTGTCATGTTACATGGGTCATAGTTGTCATGTTATATGGGTTGTGATTGTCATGTTATATGAGTTGTAATTGTCATGGATCGTAGTTATCATGTTGCATGGGTCGTAGTTTCCCATGGAGTAGCCATATGGGTCGTAGTTGCCATATGGGTCCCATATGGGTCGCGGTTGTCATGTTATATGGGTTGTAATTGTCATTGATCGTAGTTATCACGTTATATGGATCATGGTTGTCATGTTATATGTGTCGCGATTGTTACATATTCGTTTTGTTTATTATTAAATGAATGGATAATCATTGGTATAATAGCACAAGGCCCACAATGAGGTGATTTGTTCCGTCCACCCAAGGGCGGCTCAAAGGGGTAGGCAGGTGAAGCAATCACCCAAGGCCCCCTAATTATGAAGGCCCTATATTATAGCAAAATTAAAATTTCTTAATTATGAAGGTCCTATATTATAGCAAAATTAAAATTAAGAAGACAAAAAAAAAAAGCCTAAAATTTTTAAAATAAAACTCATTAACAGGCCTACAAAATAAGAATATCTAAAAATTAGTTTATAATTTTGAAATTGAAAATAAAAAACTAGGACCACAACTAACTACTCTATCATCTCTTTTCAAAACAATAGCATCATTCCCAATAAATTCTTCTCATAAAGCTTAGGACCACAACTACTACTTTATTGCCAATCAAGTTATCAAAAAATTAAATTATAACGTCATTTTTCTAAATTAAAATTTAACTTTGTTTTTATAAAAAAGCCTCATTTTCACGACTTGCCTAAGGCCCTAAAAAATGTTGAGCTGCCCCTGCGTCCACTTCTCTGTCAGCTCGCCGTGGGCCCGAAAGGGATGAGCGGCATGGATTATACACATACATCAATGTGGCCCCACCATTATTTTATATTTTCTGACCCACATGAGTGCTGGATCAAGCTGATATTTGGGCCTTACCCCTAAAATGACATGGCTTAACGCCCACAATGGGGTGATCCATTCCATTCACCTTGTCAGCTTGCTCGCCGTGGGCCCAAAAAGTCTTAACTTGGACAGTGTCCACTTCTAACAAAAATCACAATGAGACTGGAAAGTTTCAACAGTGGATTCCATTGTCACTGTTATTTTCTATTATGTGGTTCACATGAGCTCTGGATAAGGTTGATATTTGGGCCCTAACCCTAAAGCAACATGACAAAAAGGATGAGTGGCATGGATTATACACATACATCGATGTGGGCCCCACTAGTTTGGTTCTTGTCCACATACAAAAAGGGGTTTCGTACACATTAATTTCTTGGCATTAAATACTACGTCACTTCTTATTCCGTAAAAAAACTATACAACTACTGGAACAAGGACATGAACATTTTAATCCAAGTATTTTATGAAAGCTTGTCATAAGACCACTCTTGGGATATTTGAATTGCTAATCTCATTAAATAATTTGACCACACTTTGAGGTCAATAAGGTCTAATACCCTTTACTTTTTGTGGACTGTATAGCCCGACTACGCGTGATACGGAGAGCGTACCTATAGCTAACAGAACATGGAGCACCATGTGGAGGAGAACTTGTATCAAATCCACACCGTCCATCAGGTGAATCAAAAAATATTATTACGTTTTTTTAAAAATCAGTCCAATTCATGACTTATGTGGACCGCACTATACTAGAGAGCGAAAATCATTACCAAAATATATAAATTCACGTAGTGCGGCTCATCTGAGTCTTAGAATGTACTTATTTTTAGGGAACCATTAATACTGGTATACCGCGTCAGATAAGTGGAATGGATGATATATAAATATCATGATGGGCCCAGACATAATTTGGACGGTTTTGATGGTGGGATTTTCCATCTTATTTTTTTCTCAATTGTGTAGCCCACCGGAGTTTGAACCGTCCTGATTTTTGAGGCTTATTCAAAACACAGGGTGGATGACCTGATGGACGGGTGGATCTCATGCACATGAAGTCCTCCGTCCACGTCAGCTAATAGTCAGGCCTTTGCATGAAGTTACTGTGCAAGGATGCTGAGTGGGGCCTACTACGATGTTTGCGAGGAATCTACTACGTCCATCCATTTTGCAAGGATATTTTAAGAAATTCAGTCAAAATTTAGATGGATTAAAAACTCAAGTTAGCCACACGAGAGGAGAAAGTGTTGATTTAGTGAGCACCGTTAAAACATTATTATCCTGGGGGTGGACAACGATCCGAGCTCGACTCGGCTCAAACACTAGCTGACCTTAGCTTGGCTTGGTCCTCGAGCTTGACTAGCTAGCTCAGCTCGATTCAGTTTGCAGCTCGGGCCAAGTTTGAGTCAAGATCGTGTCAAATCCATTGTTTTATAAACAAAGGCAATGATTTTACAAGTGTTTTATCAAACACCTTATAAGTAACACAAAAACTAAAAAAAGAGAGAATAAATACCTTCCTTGTCACCGGCCAAACCTTTCTTGCCACCCGCTACATTTCGTCAAGTCATTTTATCAACTGGTTGGTGAGCAACATCAATAGCAAAGTAATCTAGTCATCAAATTAGTTCAATCCGAGTTTGATTCGAGCCAGATTTGATTTGAGAGGAGTCAAGCGGGGGCCTGCTTGAACTCGGCTTGAACTCATTTTCAAGCCCAAAAAATCAGCTCGACTTGGCTCAAACTTAGCTTCTAATTGAGTCAAATCAAGCTTTTTCGAGTCGAGTCAAGCGAGCTAGCCAAGCAAACTCGATTCGTTTACACTCTTTATTGTCATAAATTTTTTGTATTAGGCCTAATATTTTGTGTTTGCACTTCATCCAAGTGGGAATGACCTTACAAACGGTTTGGATGGTATATAAAAATCAAGGTGGAGTCCAACAAGGTTTTAATGTTAAGAATTTCTTTACCCAATTTTCCCTCTCCAATGACCATTTGAGTTTTGAATCCACCTCATTTTTGTCAAATGTCTTAAAAAGATCTCAAAAAACGGATGGACGCGGTAGATTTCTCACAAACACTCAGCATCCTTTCACTGGAACCGCCTGCAAAAGGCTTTCGCGGGAAATCCGCGTCCGCTGAATTTGCGCAGTCACGCAAGCGTCTTCGATTTTTTTACCATTTACCTCGAGGTTTGCTATGATACGTCCCAACGTATAGCAGCAGAATACGACTCGCTCCTGACACAATCTATTTACACGTGGATTAAAGAGCCACGTAGATACAACTTTCATAAGATCCACCCCGTTCATCCTTCATTTTCACCGTGTAATCCAAAAATCATGATCATCCAACACCCAGGTGGACCAAACCATAAGGAAACTGTTGGAATGGGACGCCCACCATTAGTTTTCTCTAACAGGCTCCCCATTAATTTTCTCTGGGGCCCACCGTGATGTTTGCATGCCATCTAATCCGTTCATCTGATGTAACGCGTCAGGATCAAAGAATTACAAATCACACTATTCCAAATTTCAAGTGGGCCATATCATGTAAAATTAGAGGTTTTAGGTATAATTTTAGAGAGGTGTAACTGATGGACGGAGTAGATTTCATTCATGTTTAAGCCTTTTTCCTCACGTGAACCCTGGTAGGTGCTGGGTAGGTAAGCACGGGCTTGCATTGTAGCAGCTGTGGAAGGTGATATTTCATCAATCCGAGCCGTCCATCCAGTTGCACCTACTGTGGATTGAAGCTAGGTCGGATGATGCTAACCTCTGATTGCTATCCCTCAAAACCATTGTAGGAAATGAAAATTGTTAGCATTTAATGGATCGGATTGGCCAGTATATTTGATTTTTGAGACATGGTGGATCGATGGACCTCGATGATGTACATCCCTGCCACGTGTACGGAATCGATTTTGGGTCATGTTTCAATGATAGAAACTACTATTATCATGGTCATCGAATGGACGGTGGATACTAGAAAAAGTCTCGGATCGGAATGTTCAACCGTTAATCATTCAAATATTTCCATTCGTTGGCCACTAGTCGAAAGTTTTCGAAGCACCCACGTACATCTCATCAGATCAACGGTTTGGATTATGTAACAGGACCCCAGAGCTAATGGATATGGGCTGATGTATCCTATAACAGTTTGTCTGGAAGTATGGTGACAAACCACCTCTGGCTGGAGCCTAACGTGCGCCGTGGAGATCGATAGGTGAGGATTTTGGGGTGGCAAACTGCAGTCGCGGATTAGGTGTTAGCCGGGTAACAGCTTAATGGGTTGTACTCTTACCGTAGGGCCACCTTCATCATATATTGTATATCCACTCCGTCCATCCGTTTTTACAGCCCATTTTAGAAGACCAACCCAAAAATTAAGAAAATTCAAATCTCAAGTGGACCACACCACTAGAAACAATGATGATTGACCTCTCACCATTAAAAACTTCCAAAGGCCCACTGTAAGAAGATCTGTACTGTTTACTTTCCATCCAACCCGTTGATAAGGTCAACTAGAACTTGATGAAGGGAAAATACAAAGATTAAGTTGATTCAAGACTTTTGTGGTCTAAAAAAGCTTTTAATGGTCATTTTCCACTTTTTCCAGTGGTGTGGGCCATCATGGAATTTTATCTTCTTAAGTTTTAGTATAATCTCCTTAAATGATATGAAAAAATGTATAGATGGAATGAATATAAAACAAATTCATCAAGGTGGACCCCACATGGTAGGATAGATGGTGGATTGGGACCGTCCGCCTAGTGGCCTTTTCCTCAGATGGCCGATGATTCCAAAACAATACTAATAGACATAAGACCTAAATTACTGTGCAAATTTGTTACTATACAGGAGGGATTTGGAGGGCCACCTAGATGTATGGGTTTTATCCACACCGTCCGTTTATTTTTCATATTATTTTTGGATATAAAGCATTTAGTTTTCTTTAAGCTAACTCTTTAATAAGTTATTGTCAAAAGGATAACTTCCTTTATAAGTATGATTTTTTTAAATGACAAACATGCTCACCAATTAATGACGGAGTGCTATACAAGCCCTAACACAATGTACGTGTTTTATCCATGCCGTTCATCCATTTTTCCATATTTATTTAGGACATGAGCTCAAAAATGAGATAGATCCAAATCTCACGTGGACCACCATAAGATACAGTGGTGATTGAAAAACCACCATTAAAACTTTCTAAGGCTTGTAATGTTGATTTACCATCCAACAGGTTGGTTAGGTCACACAAACCTAGATGAAGGAAAACACAAATATCAACTTGATCCGAAACTTTTATGCCCAGATAAGTTTTTAATGGTGGGTGTTCAATCATCGCTGTAATGACCGTCCTTAAATTTGAATATGTCTCATTTTTTAACCCATGCCCTAGTAAAATGGATGAGAGTGTATATAAAACACATATATCATGGTGGGCCCACAATTTATCCAATTTTGAAGATTTTCATAGCAGCGTCTACACCGGTCCACTTGGTACAGATCAACCCTTGCATTGGTAAGCAAGGGAGTGTATTAGATGAGGCCTACTCAAGTTAGTATGCACCTTACCATAGGCCCACCTTGATGTATGTATTTTATATCTATGTCTTCTATTCATTTTTTTAAAAAAAAGATCATTATAAGTATGAGACCAAAAAATTGAAGCAGATCCAAATCTCAGGTGGACCATATTATAGGAAACAGCATTAATTGAATGTTTAACCATTAAAAGTTTCTCAGGGCCCACCACAAAGTTTTCATAATTTTTATTTGCCATCCAACCTGTTGATAGTATCACAAAAACATAGACGAAGGGAGCAAACAAATACCAACTTGATTTAAAACTTTTGTCGCCCACAAGAATATCTTAATGGTCATTCACCACTCTTTCCCATGGTATAGTTCACCTGAGATTTGGATCTGCTTGGATTTTGGGCTCATGCCCTAAAATGATCAATCAAAATGGGTGGACGACATGGATGTAAATACAAACGTTATGTGGGCCCACAGTAAGGGTCGCACCTAATCCACTTCCTTAATAATGCAAACATTTTATTTGTACCAAGTGCACATAAAAAAGTGCCTTATGAAAATCTTTAAGATTGGATAAAAATATGTGGACCTCAGCATGGGGTACATATTTTATCCATAACATCCATCTGTTTTTCAATATAATTTTAGGGCCTTAGCCCAAAAAATAGGCAAGATCCAAACCTTAGGTGGACCACACCGAAAACAGGTGTGATTGTAGGCCCACCACTAAAAACTTTTTGCGGGCTACAAAGGTTTTGGATCAAGCTGATATTTGTTTTTACGTTTCATCCACGTCTGTGTCCTTATCAACATGTCGGATGGGAAAATAAACATTATATGATGAGCATTACGGTTGGGCCTAAGAAGTTTTCAACGGTGGGCATTCGATCAACACTGTTTCCTAAGGCATGGTCCACCTGGGATTTGGATCTGCTTAATTTTTTGGTTCATGCCCTGTAAAGAGCTGGAAAAATGGATAAACGGCCTGGATATACAATATATACATCAAGGTGGGCCCTACAGTCACCACTGTACTGTGTTGGGTGAGGCCGGGGCTACACATAATCCTGAAAACTTCATCTTGTGGCCTCTCGCGCGGATTGCATGCAGTGCTCTGTGGGCCCACCATAATGTATGTGTTTTATTCACACCATCTATCAATTTTATCATAACATTGGCCTGAGTCCAAGAATAAGGTAGATATAAATTTCAAGTGGACCACACCTCAAGAAACAGTGGTGATTGAACTCCCACCATTAGAAACTTCTAGGACACCAAAGTTTAGGATCAAGCTGATATCCATGTTTTTGTGACCTAACCAACAGGTTGGATAGAAAATAAACATTATGGTGGCATTAGGGGGGCCATAGGAAGTATTTAATGGTGGGTGTTCAATAACCATTGTTTCTTATGGCATAAATAAAACATTGACATCATGGTGGAATTCAATCACCACTGTTTCTTTAAGTGTGGTCCACTTGAAATTTATATGGAATCTGCTCATCCCTACTATGCAATCTGCTCATGGACAACAACTTGATTAATGAAGTAGCTCAATGAAAATTTAATTTAAAATGTTACCCAGATGTAAATACCATATTAATTAGGTACTATTTTGTAAAATTCCCTTATTAATATATGAAATCTCAAGTGTATTTATAAAATATTATATTAATTAGGCAGATATTTGTGCATTTGAGTACATTCGGATTCCAGATGTCATTTAATAGATTTGGAAGTTTTTGGAACAGTACCGGAATCAAATGTCCTTCTTAGCTCTTTTTAGAGGAGAGTAATGCGTGTGCCCCTAGGCATTCATCCAGAATCAAATGCCCTTTTTTAACTCGTTTTAGATGAGAGTAACACTTGACAAAGCCAAAGGTGTCCCTACGCTACTTACCTATTGCACACATGGCACGTTGATGATACTCAAAATTAGCAATTGGATGATAATAATACTCAAATTAGCAATTGCATGACTAAATTTACATCAATAGAATGATCCCTGCAGTCCAAACATTGCCTATGTAAATCAACCGTTCAAAAATGTTGGTGAGCCCTTGTTTGTTATGGCCCACCAGAAACTTAGAATTTAGTCATTTTTTGCCAAAGTATATATTTGCATAGGCTTAGTCACATATGTACACTAATTTATAATATTCAAGTTGATTTAACAATCAAATTCAAATTCCTGCAAATATACTGAAAATTTTCAATGTATTTTTCTAATTTTAAAATCCAGTGCATTCCCAATGCAGGCTGACAACCAGACCCTTAAGGTATCTTTCAAGAACAAGTAGCATATCCCCCTGTGTGGCTCCCCAGTACCTACCATCAAATGAAACCCCTTTCTCAAAGGACCCAAAAAGTTTATATTTTGGTCCCAAAGGTTGATGGACCATCCACCTACCACAAGTAACCAAGATTGGAAGTTATCATATGGATGGTTAAGAGAATCCAGCACTACAACAGTTTCATGTTCAACCAGGATAGATGACCAAATATAATACAGCTTAGATCTTCTAATCTTTTTGGTCCATTGGTATGGAAGGATGTGCCTATCATATCAACGGTTTGGATCAACGAACCACAGGTCCCACTTCTGCATATTGAAAACCGGGCACTCACCACTCAACATTAGCACAAGCATTGTAGAATGCCTCCATCTCGTTTATATTGCTAGCCACTGTCTCCACCCTGTTCAATCAGTAGTAAGGATGGATGCCTTAAAACAGTCTCCTTGCTGACATGGACGATTCTGTATTTGTGGGACCCATGATTCAGTATTACATGATCCAAACTGCAGATCTTCCTAAACATTCACAAGAAAGTGCATATTATTGAAAAATAATATTAGTCTAACGATCGCAGCCATGCAACCATCAGCCAGCCTACAAACATGTTTAAATCAAAGGTGATCGTCGGTTTGCATCCAACAAATGTACATTTACACGACAGTTAAGATCGTCCAGATGGTGGACCATCACACAAATCTAATCAAGGGATTAATGTCACGAATCTACTCATCCGGCAAAACACCTCTGGTGGTGACAAGATGCATGCAACAAAACCAGATCCATCAATTCCATCTCTCCCATTGTTGTAGCTCTGTTCCCTTCCAAGCTAAAATTGCTTATGGTAAATGGCGAGAACACAGACCCAATTATCATGAAATCCCCACCGCAAAAGAATGTTATACACGGTCAACCCTCGATTCCAAAATATGCCTGAGATCTTCTATGTGACTGCACATAGGACAGTTAGGCAGATGATGCACCTCAAGATATTTGCTGCCCTTCTTGCAATCTTTCAGAGCAATGGATTATAGCTCAAGAGTACTTCAGTGCCTCTCTCATTTTATTTCTAAATTCTTCCTTCAGTTTTGAAGTCGGTGAGGTGCCGCCTCCAGAAAAGAAGGAAAAGTATAGAAGTTGAATGGGTGCAAGCATCGACCATTGCTCCCAGAAACCAATTCAGAATAGATAGAATGAAGTTAACCATGTTGACCAAAAGACAATCCTAAAAGAATGGCCCTTTTTGCTTCTGTCATTTACCAGTCACCTCTGGCTGAGCTTGCGTCTCTTCGCCTCTTTTTTCAACCGCTCACGTCTTTCTTCCTCTTCGATTAGGCGAGCTTCTCTTTCGTCCTCCTCCCTAGCGATTTTGGCACTGGAAAAATACAGACCCACATCAATGATAACCAGCACATTGGCAATATACTTGAAATGATAAATAATTTCAGATTGAAGCTGAAGTTCGTAATATAGACGAGTATGGATATTTGCATAGTGCTCTTGGTTGATGATGCAGTCTTAACCAAACAATTATGATAATTGCTAACAAGCTAAATGGCAAATGCTATGACCCAGTTTGGAAGGACTTGAAACACATTTAGCAACATTCACAGGTCACCATACGGTGCCAAGTGGTTTTAAATATCGTCCACAACAAGTTGAATCAGTTTCTAATTGAATGAATCACCATACAGATGGACAAATCCAGGGCGAGATGTACTACTTTCGGTACCCTGGCGAGTTGCAAGCCAAAACTGCGATTTAAATCCATGGGACCGAAAAGGCGTCATTTGGTAAAGTTACATTCCGCCTCGAAAAATTGCACCTTGTAGAATTTTCCATTGAAGCAGAGCCTGAAATGGCAAAAGAGTGAAATAGGACTCTTGCCCATGTTTTTATCAATTGCCATTCCATACAATGGAGCACTCAATATCCAGTAAACATAGTAATTTCCAACCAGACCTGAATCTAAAAGCAGTCATCAAAACCTATCAAATCATATATAGTACAGAGAAAAGAGCGGTAGTGATTTATCTTAATAATACTCACCCGTAACCGGTAGATATTTTGTAATGGCCGAAGACTTTCAGAAAAAAATGTAGTTTAGCTTTACAGTAAAGAGAAACACAGAAGCATACCTTCTCCTCTCTTCTTTTAATATATCATCAAAATTGGCCTCCATGTCGCTGACATCGTCATCAACATATTTGTTAGGATTATACCTGCAAGCAATAAATTGCAATCTCCTTATTGTGTCAAAATAATAACCATTAGCTGAAGCATAACTGACTACCCTTTTCTTTATTGGTCACTTTTCAAAGAGATATATTATCAACTGGCTTTGGAACTACTCATATTTTTTCTTTTTGAAAGATTCTCATATTAATTTGGTAAAACGCACAGCATCACAGACCATTAGTTTTTAAAACGAAAACGAAAAAAGCACAGAAATATCCATCTTCCCGTCATTTTATTAGCTTCATTCCCACTCTTTTCACGAAATCTATCGGGAGGCATCAAGGAACTGTGGTGTAGATCAGGAATCCAATGGCAAAATGGAACCCACTGGCAGGCCACTGGGCAAATATTGCATCCTTTAATCCACATATCCAAAGAGTGGACTCTCCTGGTTGAATATGGGCCATTGCTTCCATTGTTTCTTCTGTTTGTACTTTGTATACAACTGCCAATGCCTGGATTGCCCTATCAGAGCATCTTTCACCACGTGGCCCTTCCGCATTGGGGATTATCAGATGGATGCTCCTGGGTGACAGTTCACATGGGCTTTGTTACCAGGTGTAAGCGGCACACATCACAATGGTGATTTGTGCCTCCATATTGTATAAAACCATATGACATCATACTAGATATTAGCAGTTAATTATGAGATCTGTGAAATTTTATTTGAAAATTCTTTTCCTACATTACTGCACCTTTTCAGTGAGAAACAACACAGCATCTACAGCCCATTCTCTCTAGCAGCTGAATATGCAGGTTAACAATCCGTATTATCCTGTTTAGGGGTGCAACTTGGGTGGGTTGGAAACTTGACCTCAACAGACCCAACCCAACCTGAGGTGCCTAACCCAAACCCAACTCTTGAAGTCTTCCAGACCCAACCCAAATAAATGTAAGTATTTCCTGACCCGACCTAACCCAACCCGAATTCAAATCAGGTTGGTGTTTTTCACCCTGAACCCAACCCAAGAACCCTGACAACCCGCCCTGCAATCGGGTTGGGTCAGTTGGGTTCGGGGTTAACCCAAACCCAAGTTGCACCACTATTCCTGGTAGGACTACATATACAACACCACATCACATTGCAGTTGTAGCAGAAGAAAAAAAGAAATAGTACCTGAACATGCTCCTGATCATGTTGATAGCTGCAGCATCCTCATCATCATCATCTGAGTAATTGTGTACAGGCCTCTTCTTTGGACGAGCCTCTTGGATAGCACGCGATGGAATTTGCTTAGGAGGCTTGACCTGTATAAATAAATATGCAACAAATGTAATCATACGCACTGGCAAGCAAGCAGATAATATATTCAGAAGTGTTGCTAAATCATGTGATAAAGATGCATGGCATTTATAAATATCTGAATTAACTACAAGCATGAGTTCACGCATGCACGCTTCAAAGAACCAAAGGAGATAGAAATAAGCTTATTCAGGAGCCATCAGTGCTTCATCCATGAATAAGCTATTCAGGAGCCATCGGCGCTTCATCCATGAATAAGCTATTCAGGAGCCATTTGTGCTTCTTGTATTACAAAAAGAAGAAGAAGAAAAAACAAAAGATGTCTTCTGGAAACTTTATCACTTGAATGCAGATCCCCAAGGCTTTTGTGTGTCCCACGGTACCAGTACCATCACTATTAGTGGTGGTACCAGAATGTTGTAGGGCCACTTTGTGTGCTTATGACATCCAACAGGTACACACAAACAGAGAGAAGGGGGGGCGGGGGGGCGGTGTTAAACCTGAGGTTTTGAAGAAGACACCGGTTGCTTGGACATCATCTTAGACTTTTCTGGTCTTTGGGGTACCCTTTTTTGTTCTGCATATTGATTTTGTGAGGAAGAATGTGACTTAAACTGAGGAGTTTTCTGCTTGCCAGGAACAGAACTGTTTGTGCCCACTGCAGAAGTCTTCTTCTTATCCAATGCTGTAGCTGGTGCCTTTGGAAGTGGGCCTTTTGATCCTGTAGGCCGACCGGGTCCATTTCCATGATTACTACCTAGCAGTTTTCTTGGATCAGCTGAGGACTGCTCGGGCCTACTCACAGAAGCAGCCTTTGGGTGTGCCACCTTAGTCTGCACCTGTCGATTCATAGAAACAGAGTTCCGATCTTCACGGCCACTGACAAATTTCCTGTCTTCACGGCCACTGGAAACAGATTTCCTATCCTCACGGCCATTGGCAACAGATTTCCTTTCTTCATGGCCACTAGAAAGTGGCCTGGCTGGCTTGCTTGTTGATGAAGGCTTGCTCATTGGTGAAGGCTTGCTCATTGATGAAGGCTTGTTCATTGACGAAGGTCTGTTCTTAGATGGCACCTGAGCCGATCGGGCATCTTCCACATCAGCAGAATCCTGTATAAGTCTCCTTCATGAAAATACTAAGTATGCTAACACTCTATAAACCAATAATTAGATGTCATGCAATAGAAAACCAACACACCAGAACTCAGAACCGAAACATTTCGAGAGGCAGGCTCTTTTGAAGGAGCAGGAAGTTCTGCATCATCGGATAGCAGAAAAGAGTAATCCCGTGTGTCCTTGAGCCGCTGAACTTTCATCTTTACCTACAATGGACAAGTAAATTCATTGGATGCATTGAGTAATATACATGAAACACTTATTAAAACAACTAATATCGATAAGCTTACCTCATTGACGACCTTTGGTGGCCGGTAACGTTCATTGGACTTCGTTTCAGTGGTTGTTGAAGCAGTGCCCTTTTTGCTCTGCAGCAGCAAGAAAAATAATATTCTGCAGGGGATTAAAAAACAGTGATATAAGAACAAAGGCCTGTGATACGTACAACAGAATGAGAACTCGGATTCTTGGCTTGAATGTGCTGAGTTTCCATAATTGATCGGCTTTCTTCAAGTACTCTTCGAGCAATAACAGGCTGTGAAGGGCCAAAGAAGGAGCCATAACTGCAGAACAGAGAGTAAGCTGAATTAATTTCTTTGGGGCTAGTTTTGATGCAAGATTTATGAAAACTAAATTTCTCTAAAAGTCCAGTTCCCTTCTGGTGGACCCATGCTTCAGCTGTCCAAGCCATTGATGCAGCAGGAGCTGCCATGGATGGTCCATGAGACAAACATTCTACAGATTACACGATCACAGCCTGTGGGAGCCTTATTCTCTCCTTGCCAGTCCAAAGCCCAGGTGAAGGAGGGTTGCGTCGAGTTGGCAGCCGGTGTCAAACTTGTGCCATAACTTCCAACATGAATCCAAACACGGAATGGGATTTCATGTAGCAGAACCCAATTAATTGGGATAAGGCTAAGATGATGATGATGATGATCCAAACACATCGTAAATGTAGGCACAAAATTATGCTCATCCATGAAACATCCAACTGAACCCAAGTGTTAAAAAAGAAAAAGAAAATAAAAGAAAAAAATGCATCTAGTGCACGCAAAGTGAAAAGCATCAACCATTCTCTAATTTTGTCCCTGTAGAAGGTTTCAAGATCTATTAAAATAGAATGTTCCTAGTACATTGGATAGATACAGATAGCTCAAGGCTTAAGTGCTAAAGAATGTTGTCACCAGAAAAGGCAGCATCGAACGTGATGATGACTTGCACCACTTGAAGGCCATGATTAGTTAGACTACTAGAGGAAATGAAATACATGAAAACGAAAGTAGTGTTTTGTCCCCTGAAATGAAGAGATGAAGTCTCCCCATCTTCTAAAGTAATGATTTGTATACATCATTGAATCCACATTTACAGTCTCTGTTGCTCATCTTTGTAACTGCTAATCAATATGGGTGGCAATAGATCAAGTTTGGGTTGAGTCAGGATCAGCCTGAGGCCAACCCATTTATTGAATGGGCCAATTTTAGCCCGACACCAACCTGTGATCCATTACCCAGGTCATGAACCAGCGGGCACAAGCAGTAGAGCAAAGCAAAAAATGGCAGGACGCTCAAGTTAGGTTGCTCAAGTCACCCAAATCATTGACAAAAAAGATAATAGGCCTTTGGTCTAATGGTGATAATTTACAACAACTCCAGAATTGGACAAAAAAAATTGTTAGAATTGGAAAAGAATGAAAGAGGAAGAAATTAAATGGTGGCAAAATTCAAGGACAAAAGAAGGAGATAGGAATATAAGATTCTTTTCTGGCATAACTAATGCAAGCAATAAACAATCACATTCACAGCTTAGGGGTGAACAAGGTGAGATTAGAGGAAAAAGATGAAACTTGTGAGACAATCGCTGACTATTATGCAGACCTTAGGAACGATCATTAAACAATCGTTCGCTGGAATTGTGCAAACCTAGGTAACTTTGGCTTCGACCAAATTGATGAGGCAGAAGTTACCTGGGTGGAAAAACCAATAGAGAAGAGGAGGTAAGATGCGTTCTTTCAAGTCTTTTGGAAGGATGTGAAATCCGATATGTCAGCCTTCATATCATAATTTTATGACATCTAAAAACATTTGTACTTCCTTCAGAGCATTGATTCCAAAGAAAGATGGGGTCATCACTTGCTTCATTGCTCTTTCACACGGAAGATTTGCTGGAATTTCTTCAGCCTACTGAAAGTTGACTGGGTGATGCCTAGAAGATTGGGTAACTCTTTTAACATGTGGCACTTTGAGAGAAGAGGGAGGAAAAGGAGAACCTTTTGGTGTCTTGTTTTGTTAGTCGTTCTTTTAATGATCTTGCAGGAACACAACACTTGAATCTTTAGAGATAAACCTTGCATCCCAGAATAGGTCATTCTAAAGGTGAAGTGGTTACCAGTAGAGTGGGTCAGGGACTCCCAGGACTTTACTGGCGGCCCTGTCAGAGGCTTTTCAAGACAGCTACGGGAATAATTCTTCTTTGTATAGATCAGATGATTCTCATCATCTCTTATATTTTCTGTTCTGTTGCATTTTTTTTATTGGTTGCATTCTAATAAAATGTTGGTTATCTTTCAAAATAAAATAATTGCATTACTCACTTGTCATATGGAAGTTTCTTATTCTTCTCTTGAGAATGGCCAAGAGAATTTGCAGATTCCTTCTTCATCCTTCGCCTAACTGCTTCTTTTAGCTCCTGCCTCAACGCAAGATATTCCAATTCCTCCTTTGTGGGTTTTGGAGGTTCTTCTTCTTCCTCTTCTTCTTCCTCCTCCTCTTCCTCTTCCTCTCCCTGATATTCATCTCCTTGCTCTTCTTGATAATATCTATCCTCTTCATACTCATTTAGATCTTCATCCAAATCCTGTAGAAGTTAAACAAAATGCCATCATCACAAATTCCATGAAGTACGAAGATCAATCAGCATACGTGGGCAAATCAATGGACAAACTGATTACATCTCTATCATGGCCCCGCATTGTTTGTAATATCTCTAAGAAGCTTCCTAGATTAAATTACCGAAGAACACTGGCAACATCACCACCTGAAAGAACAGATAAAACTATCAATAGCTAATAGAATCAATATAAAAATATCAACACCTAAAAGCGCAAACAAGAAGCAATTTCAACCATGTATACTGATTGACTTCTCTCGAAACAAATCAAAATTTACTTTTATTGCAGCAACCAAAATCCAAATACCAAAAGCAGTAAAAGTAGAAACTAAAGTCTATGTAAAATAGATATGAGTTGTTGTATTTGATACATAACAGATTATGTATATCTAAACCCATAAATGAAAGCCAATGTAAAAAGAAATGAATTGTTATATTAAAAACAAAAAAAAAAACTTCAAATTCCTGCACTGATTCATAAGTGATTGCTAGTAGTGTTTTAATATTATTATATAAAAAATTGAAAGGTAAGTCATATCACCAAGTTTGATTCAATAACCATTTTCCTAGGAAATGGTTATCAAATAAAACTAATCAATGGCTTGGCCTCCTAGGAATCACCATATGTTATCAAGTCTTTTCATACAACCTCCTCCCATCCACATCCTCGAGGGCCTTCTTCCCCTTGTTCTTTTAAACCCTTTAACTTGAACCAACTCACCTTCTAACCAGTGCATTTCTAAGGCTCCGTACCACATGCAAACCATCTAAATCTACTTTCTCTCATCTTATTACCTATTGGTGATGTTCTTAAGTTCCCCTGAATGCATTAATTTCTAATTTCTAATACTATCCAGTAAGCCTTCTATAAAATGGTTATCAAATAAAACTTAGCAATGATTAAAAAACCATTTTAAGAGCTGCATTGATCATGAAAATGAAAGTCTCCCAAGCCTTCCATAAAATGGTTATCAAATAAAAACTTAGCAATGATTTTTTGAAGGTTTAAGTCATTCCTCAGTTTTATATGATAACCATTTTAAGAGTTGCATTGATTATGAAAATGAAATAGCTAACCCAAGTACTTCTCAGACAACGACATATATTTCAACAAATTTATTGACTAGTTTCAAATGCAATTAAGCTTTGCATCAATCATTCCAACAAAATCCCAACTTCATTTTGTCATTAAGACAAGAAGCAAATACCACTGGATTGTAGAAATGGATTTTTAATTTTTTTTGAAAGTTAACAATTTTATAGATTAGCCGCTTCAAAAAGAAGACGGAAAAGAATACAAAGCAAACATGAAACAAATACAGACCCAAGAGAACAAGAAGAACACAAGCATCTAGATCCTTAAACCTGGAGGCCCATTCAACTACCCAAGAAGCGATCTTCCGAACTATCAAGCTTACAAATTCGGATCTATTCTCGAAACACCAACTATTGCTCTCACCCCAAAATAGCCCATACGACCACCATAGGCACCAACCACCACACCACCTTCCCATCTTTCCGACACCTTTGTGCCACGCAACCAGAAAATCCGACATCAAACCCGGCATCACCCAATTAATATCAAGGTTAGAAATAAAGCACTCTTAAATCTTCCTCGCAAATAGCCAACAAAGGAATAAATGACCCACCAACTTGGCATCCCTCATACACATGATACATATATTAGGTTGCACCAAGGCTCACTTGATGAGATTATGCAAGGTGAGCACTTTGTTTCTTCCCAATAACCAAACAAAGGCAACAAAGGAATAAATGACCCGCCGATTCGGCATCCCTCACCCACATGATAAATATATTAGGTTGCACCAAGGCTACCTGATGAGATTATCCACGGTGAGCACTTTGTTTCTTCCCAATGACAAAACAAAGGCAGCCACCTTAGGGGGAGCCCCATATTTCCATAACCGAAAGTTATGACAAATGGGAGAGATTCTTCAAAAAAGAACAAAAAATGACAAGTGGGAGAGGGAGAGGGAGCAATCTATAAAAGGACTTGACCAAAATCATCCCCAATCTATGAACCTACCAAACCACAAAATCATCTATCGGCTCGCTAGGCCTGACGAGTTTTAGCCTTTCTAGAAGAGTGATGAACCCCACCACTTCCTCATCTGAGAGACCCCTTCGACAGGAAGGCACCCACACCACCTCACCAAATATGGAAAAACAACGAGCAAGTATAAAATTCCTCTATGGAGCTAAAAGGGCCAAACTAGGAAAGGCCTCATTAAAAGCACAATCACCTAACCATAAGTCTTCCCATAAATGAATATGACTTCTATCTCCCACAACAAAGGACACTCCTTTGAACTTGGGAGCTATCAAAAAAATATCTTTTCAAAAGCCATAAGCTCTGTATTGCGACGAGTCTTTGATCCACCATCCCCCCGACAGGTCCCGTTCTTACTAACCATTGCATCCCTTCACAAACTACCTTCCTCTATAACAAAATGCTACATCCACTTCCCCAATAACACCTGATTCATGAATTCCATAATAATCAAACCACGCACCCTTCGCATGTGCGGTAATAACAATTTAACTTTGTAGCTCAGTTTTCAGGGTGTTTCTAGACTACTTTCACAAAGTGGTCTGCACAACTTGTAGTACTCATTGATAGCTTCAAAACAAGTAGTTGTATATCTCGAACCGAGATCGAAGCATTGACATCGTGTACGTCAAAGTTGGTGTCGCTACGCATTGGGCTACATGTGCGGTCATAATGATTTGACTTTAAGGCCTAGTTTTCAAGGTGTTTCTAGTCTCCTTTCAAGATGCGGATTGCACATCTTGCAATACTTACTTATAGCTTCATAAACAAGTAGCCACACGTCCCGAACAGATATTTGAGCATTGAGAACTTGGATGTACAAAATTGTGTCGCCACAATTTAAAATAAAAAATAAAAAATCTAGCATCAGCTGTTTGTGTCCCATTTTTGGTATTTTTGTCTCCTTTAGGAGATCTAAGCCTTCCACGACGTCCAACACTTTAAGGTCTATAAAATCAAAGGGCTCGTCCATATTAGGGAATGGATCGCGACAAAAACAAATGTTTAAGATGGCATGTTCCTTTAGTGGACCATATCTCATCCGTTGATCTGATTTGGACAAAATTTAGTCTAGGTGAGTTTCTCGATGTGTTCTTCGAGATGGTCTAATCGGATTGGACCATGACTAGCCATATCTGGCCAAATGAAATTGTGGTCATTTGATATAGTTTTCAATAGATCCTATTCAATTCGGGTCAGATTAGGTTGAAAATCGTTCACTAGCCCAATGAATACTCACTGAACACATTTGACAGTTGAAAACGATCAAATAGTGGTCTAATCAAGGAGATGTATGTCGTGAACATCTAGGCTTGTTGCATGGCGAGATCAAAGGATGACCTATCATAATCAACCCATATCCAAGCCCAATATCTAGGCAGTCTTGATTGGCATGGCACACCTGCTAGATATATAAGCCATTCATGAGATACCTGAAGTAGATCTTACACATGTGTCTAATTGACCTTCAAACGCTCATTACTCGCAATTCACCATTGAACTTCTTAAAATAGTAAGGGTTAATACTTATAAAGTGAGTGCCATTCTCTTGCTAGAATGCACAAGAGGAAGGTGCGCCAAATTTAGTAGCATGACAATAGTAGGTTTCATCTTAAACTCTATAAAAGATAGAAATTGAGACAATATAAGCAAATATGATAAATTGCCAATTTTCAAACATTTATGGTTTGTGTTTACCAAACAAGTTTTTTGTGAAAAAGATATCAAGACTTTTTTCAAACAAATTAACAAACGGATTTTTCAGTACTTTTAAGTACTAAAATTTAGCACTTTTAAGTTTCTAGCACAAATTAATTTTCAGACCTTATTTTTCAGTTTACCAAACGACACCTTAGCCAACATCGATCGAGGTCATCTAAAAAAGGACATGAAATAGAGGCATATTTTAGAAAGTTGCTTTGACCAAAGTTAAGTGACCTCTCAATGACAAATGGTGACTCTTCCAACTTGAGAGCTTCATTTCAATTCTTTCAACTACTTTGTCCCATAGACGTATGGCACGCTTCCCTATGCACAACGGCAAACTAAAATAAGAGGAAGGAAAAGACCCAACTCCGCATCCGAATGTATCAGCAAACTAGTGTGCCTCCTCCCTCAACATATGAACAATAAGAATTTCACATTTTGACGAGTTCACCTTCAACCCAGATACTACTTCAAAACATGTCACAGTTTCCCACAAGTTGTCAACCATCAAGACATCTACCTCACAGAATAGGATGGTATTATCTGCAAACTGAAGATGGGAAATCATGGGACATGCCGCTACCACCTTGAAACCCTGAATAAGGCCCACTTCTTGACCTTTTAGGATCATCTTATTGAGAACCACGGTCGCCGCCACCACAACCAAAAAGGAGAATAAAGGATCTCCCTAACATAACCCCCTAGAGGCCCTGAGAAAACCTTTAGGAGAATCGGTGATTAGAACTGAACAAGGACACCAAACTCACACATTCTTGAATCTAAGATCTCCAATTCTAGCAACAACCTAATCAACCCAACATATAATCAAGAAACTCTCAATCAATGTGATCGTAAGCCTTCTCAATATCTAGCTTACAAACCACCCCTACCTCACCATCTCTGTACTTTGAATCAATGCATTCATACGCAAGGGACACACTATCCAATATCAGTCTCCCAATCACAAAAGTGCCTTGATTTTCCGAAATGATAGAAGCAAGAATCTATTAAAATCTAGATGCAAGGATCTTCACAATGATGTTATAAGGGCCCCCTTAAAAGATTTATCGGTCTAAAGTCTTTCAAATTTCTACTCCAACTTTACGAATAATAGCAATAAGCCCCCAAATCCCTCAACACGGGACCCCACTAGAAGAACTCCAAACCAAAGCTAACAACATATTTCTTAACTTCATTCCAGAACACCTAAAAGAGGGTCATCAGAGCCATCTAGCCCCGAGGCCTTGTCCCCACTTAGCGAGTCCACAACCACTTTCACTTCTCCAAAATTGGCCTTCAAGAGCGGCAACTTGAGAATCTGATGAGCTTCTGAACTCCAAATTGTCTAACAAAGGTCGTTCCACCATTCGCTAGTAAGCAAATTCTCATAGAATTGAACAAAGAACTATAGATTTGCTCTTTATTTTCCACTCGATTGGCATTTACCATAATATTGTTTATCTTGTTGCTTCTCGCTCTCGCACTAGTGATAATGTGAAAGAATTTGGAATTCTTATCACCTTTAAGCCAAACTGCATAGGATCTTTGCCTCCATTTTATCTCCTCTTCTTAGACTCTCTTCGCATAATCTAAAGCCACTTCTAGTCGTCATGCTTTCTCTTGTAATGAAATTAGAGCCCCTTCATCTTTTATATCCAACTCTTGGATTTATGAGAGAACCAAGTCGGTCTCCACCTTCCTACTCTCAAAGACCTCCTTATTCCAGACATTAAGGTATTGTTTGATAAAACCTATTTTCAGCACTTGCATGATTTAGATTGTTTGGCAAATCCAGACCATTAAGTGCTTAAATCAATTTTCATTGAAAATAGGGGTGTTTTTTTTTTAAAGCTCCCCTCCCCTCGATGCGGCAGGCTAAATGCTGAAAGTAGTGATGCATTAAAATTTCTTTTCACTTTTGATTAAATATCCTTAAAATTATATCAAAATTACAATTCATCACTTCAAGTTTTCAGCACTTAATTTTCAATTTATCAAATATCACTTAAGTTTTCTTTTCAACAATCTAAGCTTTGGACGCAACTTGAAGCCCGTAAAACCTCCCACCTTGAAAGAGGCCCACCAATCCCGAACTTACTTGAAAAAACCCTCCACCCACCACCTTAAGATGAACAGAAACAGAGAAAGAGCCTATACTCCTTACTCCAAATTTATTTAATCCAGGCCTATCCTATCACCTTCAGGATGATTGCAATAAAAGATGCCCCAGCCCTGTCTGCTATGAAACCCATGATGACACCCCTCAATATATCCCAAAACAACTGGAAGAACGCTCTCGGAAAACCATCTAGACCCGGAGCCTTGTTCCCCTAGGTCAACATATTATGAGTTATCAAATGCCAGGCTTGGTAAACACCCTCTATGCAAACTTGTCATACTTAAAGCAAACTTGACTTCCATTCATACATAGTAGCAATCCATATGATGTCCCCCCTTTAACATCTTTATCTGGAGAGAGATATTTTGGGTGTTGTCTATCTTTAAAAAAAATTCATAAGATGGCGATCGCTCTGCTTGGACAATGACACTAAGCATATGAATAAGGGGATGGATCAGTACAATAATCTTATCCTCATACCCCCACAGCATTAACAGTATTGCCAAATGCAAAAAAAAAAAAGAAAAAAAAAAGGACTTCTCCTTGAGTTAACAACAACTCTTCTTTTTCTTATATATTGTTCAAACCATTATTTGTAGAACTTGATGCTTGTTATCTTATCAATGGATTTTGATTAACGAAAAGTTTGATTGGGTTTGAAACTCCTCTGCAGATCTGATGAAATCTACGTTTTGGGTCTTAGAAAAAATTAGGGTTAGCTATTTCATTTTCGTGACATATACAATCCCGAGGAAATGATCATCAACATCAGCAGGATCACCATCCTCATCATATTCAACAGAAAAAATACCAAAAATAAATTAAAAATAAAATTAAATAGTTAGAAAATTTACCTCAACAGATGAATTTGCGAAAACGCCAGCAAATGATCGAGATAGATCTCGATCCAGGGAACGGCGAATTTCTGCTCGAATCCACCAGAAATCGCGATTTTGTTCCTCCTTTTCGTTCTTTTTTCCTGTTTCTGCGATTTTAACTTCTGAAAACTAAAGAGAACCTAAAAAGGAAGGAATCAATACATAGAGAAGACCGAGAGAGAGAGAAAGAGAGATCTGGAGAGAGGGAAATCTGGAAAGACAGATAGAGAGAGACAGAGAGAGAAATCTGAGAGAGCGAGAGAGAGATTACCAGGCACCGACGGCTGGAATTCGACGACGGTGGCAGGTCCTTCTGGATGAGGGGGGGAGAGGAGAGGGTTTTCTCAAAGAATCGGGCTACCGTAACTCGCGCGAGGTTACTCGCGGACGCGGATTGCCTGTGGAAGGAAGTTCCTGCGCTGGGACGCTAGGTGGGTCCCACTGTGATGCTTGTAAGAAATCCACCCCGTCCATCCGTTTTTTGAGATCATTTCAATAAAACCCATTGAAAAAGGGCCAGATAAAAACTCAAATGGGCCACACAAGAGGGAAAATTTGGGGAAAGAAATGCCTACCGTTGAAACCTTTCTGAGCTCCACCTTGATGCTATATGCCATCCAAACCGTTTATAAGGTCATTCCCACTGGAATGAAGTGATAAAACAAAAAATTTAGCCTGACACAAAAGTATGTATATTTCAACGGTAGTCATTGAATACCTACTGTTTCCTCTTGTGTGTCCCACTTGAATTTTGGATCTAGCTTATTTTTTGTTACCTCTTCTAAAATGATCCTGGAAAAAGGATGGACGAGGTGGATTTCTCACAAACATCACTTTGGGACCCACCTAGCATCCCAGCGCATGAACTTCCTGCGGAAGCTTTCCCAGGAAATGGGCGTCCGTTACTCGCTGAAGCGGTTTGCGTCCTGCATACGCTGGACGTAATTAGTCCAGACACGAGCTCCGTGGGGTCCACTGTAGTGTATATGTTTTATCCACGCCGTTCATACATTTTTTAATATCATTTTAGGGTTGATCAGAAAAATGAGGGAGATAAAAGCTTCAAGTGGACCATAAAATGGGGATTAAACTCCTACCATTAAAACTTTCTTTGGGACTACAGAAGTTTTGGATCAAGTTGAAATTTATTTTTTCCCTTCATCCAGTTTTTTGTGACCTTATGAACATATTGGATGGAAACTAAAAATCACAGCGGGCCCTAAGAAGGTTTCAACGGTGTACATCATTATCAACATTGCTTCTTTTGGTGTGATCCACCTAACCCTTGGATCTGCATCAGTTTTTGAAACATACTCTAAAATGATCTGATAAAACATATGAACAGCATGGATAAAAAAAATACACATCAAGTGGGCCCCACGGAGCTCCTCCCTGGACAGATTTTGTCCAGCGGGGGCAGGACCCAACTCGCTCCCAGCGAGTACGGACTTTCGCTAACGGAGACCCACTTGGCTGGAAAATTTTTAGATCCACACCGTCCATCAGGAAGTTGACTCATTTTCACTATTAGAACCACCAATCATGATGATCCAACACTCATTTGGGCAACACCATAAGTAAGTGGGACGCCGGCCATTAGTTTGTATGGGCCCACCGTGTTGTTCATAGACCATCCAATCCGTTCATCTTATGTGCCACATCCAAATGAATGAATTAACCAAAATACACAGTATTCCAAACGTGGATGGAACACAATAAGTGAATTTAGATATTATGGTTTTAATTTTAAGGTGTGGTCCATCGGATCAGCCTATTTTTTAAGTAAGGACTAAACATGAGGTGGTGTACCTGATGAACGGCGTAGATTTCATGCACGTCAATTCATTTTCCCGATAGAGATAACCCTGCTATGTATCTAAAAGCGAGTCACGCAGGTGTTTTGTTTTCTTCAAGCGCCATCGGTCTAGTTTCGCACTGAACAAGCGCTGCAGCGGATGCGCGCGCGTGCAAAAAGACATCCAACAAGTGTTGAAGGTTTTGCGAAGAATCCAAACCACTCGTCAGGTGGGCCACGCCGTGCGCATGAAGTGGCCTGGAATCACAATTATCTTAAAGGGCTACGAGGGGGTACCCGATGGACCCGATCCTAATGGCTCCAGGTTCAATTATTTCGACATGTTTAGAAATCGTGTCAGATTTGTGACCACCGTTTTTGACGGTTAAAAATCAGATCTAGTCGGGTTGGGGTCGGGTCGGGTCCTCCATCTTGGAGCCGGTTAATAGATGGTTCCATTACGATATTAATATAAGGAGGTTTGCTAAGCCACGCACATCACGTGTAAGAGGAGGGAAACGGATTGGCTACTCCCCCTGCCACCAGCCATTCTGGTCGGTGCTATGCGGCCCCCACTATGATGTATGTGTTTAGTCCATGCCGTCCATCTATTTTTTAAGATCATTTTATGGTATGGGACCAAAAATGAGATATATGTCAATCTCAAGTGGACCACATTACAGGAAGAGTGTTGAATGAACGTCAACCATTAAAAACTTTCTAGGGGCTGTAAAAGTTTTGGCAGTAAAAGTTTTGGACCAAGATGATCTTTATTTTTTACCCTTGATCTGGGTCTGTATGACCTAATCAACAGATTGGATGTCAAACAAACAATACAGTGAGCCTTAGGAGGATTTTAATGGTGGTAGCTGGTGTCTGGAGAGTAGCCAATCCATTTCCTAAGGGCCCATTTGTTTTTCAAATCCCACGTAAATGCAATTGCGATGTAAATGGGTAATTGTTACTTTTTGTACCGAAAAGAGGAAATGAGGTTGGAATTTTACTTCGAAAATAGTTGCACAAAATAGTATGATATTATTAAAATTATGGTGGTGAAATTTGTGAGGCCCATCACTAAACATGTGTCTGATCCACACTAACCATATGTTCTACGTGCTCATTTTAGGACATGAGCCAAAAATTGATATAGATACAAAACTCGAGTGGTCCACACCACAAAAACATGAGAATTGAATGCCTGCCATTAAAATTTTAAATGAGCCTAGGGCCCACAAGGATGTATACCTTCCACCCAACCTGTTATAACGTCACACAAACATTGATGAAGGGAAAACAAAAATAATAAACTTGATTTAAAACTTCTATGGCCCTAAAGAAAAATTGAGTGGTAAGCATTCATTTCCCCATGTTTCTTGTGGTGTGGTCTACTTGATCTTTGGATCTGCCTCATTTTTAGGCTTATGCTCTAAAATGAGAGGGAAAAACGAATGGACAGTGTGGATTAAGATCATACATAACAGTGGGCCCCATGTATTTTAATGGAAAAATATCTTCGCCTCTCTATTCCGGTGCAATAGCTTTTCAAAAAAACTTCATGTCTACATCAGGTCATTGTTAAGAGGCTACCGGGTGTAAATACATGTGTAAATAATAATTACCCATTTACATTGCATTTACCATTGGATTTGAAAAACAAACATGCCCAAAGAGAAGATGCTTACGTGCTAAGCATGTGGCAAAGGGGCACCGTCTCTTCAATATAGTCAGTCCATCAGGGTGCTCTTGGCCATGTAAAAGCCTTTATTTGAAAACCGGACTTAGACCCGACCTGAACCTGGCTTGGAACCAAGGATGAAGACTAGGGTCATCAAAATTTAGACCACAACTTGGTAAAGACCCAATCCCGATCAGCCCATGTAGGGCACTAAGGGCCCGTTTGGATACTACCAAATAAGTTACTTTTTCTACTTACAGTAATAAATAAGTATTTTATTTGGGATAAGTAAGTTTGGTTTAAAATCAATTATAAGTAACTTTTTTACTTAAAAGTTATTTAATCATTTCAACTTAATAAGTAGAAACCAAGATAAGTTATTTGAGGTACAAGTAGCCTGTCTAGCGGGCCATTTGGATTGTAAGTTACAGTAAGTTACTTGTGCCTCAATTAGCTTATCTTAGTTTTTACTTAATTAATAGATAAGTATTTTTGGTAAACAACATACTTATCAGCTTCTTCTCTATTTCCCCTCTCTTAATTCTCTCTTCATCAACTTATGAAAAGTATAAAAGCTAAAAGAATTAACTGAAGTGATTGAGTAATTTAAATTCATAAAGTTGCTTTTAACTAATCATAAATCAAAATTACTTATTTGAAATAAGTTACTTATCTATTATTGTAAGTAGAAAAATAACTTATTTGGGGTATCCAAACAGCCCCTAAAGGACCTAATTAAACCTAACTAGTCAATGACCCTAAATATGATTAGCCATATGCAAGAGGGATGTTAACTATAGTATGTTTATTTTAGACTATTGATGGCGAGCATGACACACACATTGTACTTATAACATAGGAAGAGAGAAGAAAGGGGTAATAAAAAGTACATGCTACATGTAAAGAAAAATAAAGAGAGTGTGAATGCAAACAAACATGGACAATGTGGGTGGAGAGATAATAGAAAAGGTATGCGCTGCTCAAGTAAAGAGATTAAACTTTATTTAAAAACCTTAAGCGAATGTACAAATATATCTAATTTATACATATACCCTTCTGCGTTTGAAATCACTTCCAGTGTCATTTTACATCAAAGTTTGGGACTCTTTGAATACAAATTGTTGGGGAACATTTTTAAGCACATATATAAATGGTGTGCTTATCTCGAATCTAGGCAATTGTAGGTGGAACCCACTCTCAATATGTGGCTAGTCCGAAAGGTCCTCATTGGTCTCACCGTATATCATGGCGACACCTTTGAGTATCTTATCAAATAACATTTATGCATTCAAGAACTTACATAGAGAGGATCTTGTAGTAAGATATGATATGATAATTGAAACTATCCACCATTTTGTGCTACTGTTGAGTGTCAAATATTGCATATTTTTTCCTATTTATATCTTAGTTTTATGAACATGATACTGCTTAATATTATATTTTATACATGTTTGTGTTGCAAGGTGAATCTGAGAGCTTATATTGAAAAGAAAGTTTAAAGCATGGATTTGATGCTCAAGAATCACCAAAGCAAATGATGGATCTTGGGAGACCAAGTTTGAAGAATTTACAGGCCAAAGATCTAAGGAAACCAAGTGAGGAATGGAAAAAATCAAAGATTTGAAGTAAATTTACATGATCCTCGACTAGTCTAAGCCCTCCTTCAACTAGTTTAAGCTCTGCCTCGACTAGTCGAAGAAACTTTGACTCAAACTCCAGCAACATGAACTTTTAAATTCGCGCGATCATCGACTCGTCAAGGATTGCCTTCGACTCGTCAAAGATGACCTTCGACTAGTCTAAGGTTACGCAGATTTTGCGCGAACTGCGTGAATTTGTGGCGGTTTCCGGATTTTTCCAACTCGATGCGAAAGTTGGAGTTTCACAACTATAAATAGGAGTCCCTAAGATATTTGTAAGCATCTTCTAGGGTTTAAGAAGTGGAGCAAAAGTATGGAGAGTCGTCGCCGAAAGTCTTTATTCTTTTTCCTTAGTTGTTTTTATGTTTTATTTAAGCGATTTTAGTTCAATCATGTCTATGGTTAGCTAAACCCTTTAGCTAGGGCTAAGAGGTGAAGCTTGTAGCGTGATTAGGATGTTTATTTTGTTTTGATTCATGGTTTTATATTGAACTTTATTGAATACTAGTTAATTTTAAGGAATACTTTCAGTTTTCAATGGTTTGTTGTGACTCAAATTACAATAGATCTGCGATAGCTTTGAGTATCTTCTTTTTTTATTTGAGATTGATGGATTGATAAATCCTGTTATTCGCCATCGTCTCCAGAGCATAGTTGGGTGATGGAATCCCTTCCAAATATCCACAATCCTCTTCCATTGAGGCTAGATGTAATGCCCCAAAATTTAGGGGCCGAGTAGGAACTCGGCTCCCAAATTCCCAGGTGCCACGTATGCCCTAATTGGCTATAATTTCATTACATTTGGACTTATTTCATAAGCATTGGAGAGTTTAGCAAACCATGAAGCATAAGAGTATCATAAAGTAGAAATAAGAGCTACTAAATATGTAAAATATCCAAAATACAGTGCTGGGAAAATCCAAAACAGAGAACTAGTCTCACCCATATAATTATCCCAAAACGACTAGGGCCCTGACCCATGCCCTGCGACCGTCGAAACATAAACTAGAAGAAGCCGCCGAAGGTC
The DNA here is from genome assembly GCF_029962835.1 of Magnolia sinica. Classification (NCBI taxonomy): domain Eukaryota; kingdom Viridiplantae; phylum Streptophyta; class Magnoliopsida; order Magnoliales; family Magnoliaceae; genus Magnolia; species Magnolia sinica. Next base: position 9,850,528 of record NC_080583.1, on the reverse strand, counting down.
TGATAATACGCTTGCTCCTCCTCATCGTCCATGTCAGCATCCTCCAGGGCATCCAACTCTGTCGACCCTGCATTTATGATAGGTTCTGGTTGGTGTTTTAAAACACCGTTCGAGAGTGGGAGTGAGTAACTAACTCAGTGGTACCATTAATAATGAGTTACACAAATTATCATACGTAGGAGCAAATTTAGTGAAAGACATACATCCACAGAATCTTACATACTCTGGTTAATGCAAATGCATGATTCAATGATATGATGTATGCTCTCATACAACACTCCATCGAGCGACAACATCTAACTGTCACGCCCCAAACTTGGAAACCGGGCTCACAGAATTTTCAACCGCCGAATCCGGTGCCGAAAGCCTCCTTAGTACCCCATTCTCAGCTGCCAGCACCCATACGCCAGATTTTGATCCTAGGATTTTATAAAGATGATTTTTCAACTTACATTTATCTTATAAGAAGCATAACCACAAGTTTACCCAAATTACAAAGGCAACATCATCATCACATATCCACTAATGTAAACAGTTGAACACAGTGCTGAAAGGGAAATACATATATCGAAAATTGAAGCTCTAGAAGACAGCTGCACGTTCCAAGCTCAATGCTGCTACGACCTAACGCCACTTGCACGCATCTATCGTACATAAGCTTATAGAAAGCTTAGAGGGTGGTCTAAGTGTGTGCGCAAGGTAAGTGTCAATCACACAAATATCAGAGTAAGCATAATACTGAGAATGCTATAAGTCATTCAATATTAGAGTATATAATGCAGATCGGCTATGCAATGCGGAGTCATAATGAGCTAAATATCAAATACCGAGGATGCAATACAATATGCAATTCTGAAGAGCCACAATACCATCAACCTCATCTAGGCCATATAAATGTAGAAAACATAGCGACCTAAATGTCATATGCCATAGATGTAATGCAATATGCAGATCCTAGCGAGTACATAATACCATCAACCTTATTCAGGCTATGCAAAACAGAAGCATAATAAACCAGATGTTATGTGTTGATGATACAATGCAATATGCGGTGCGAATGAAATGACCAAGTTGGAGTGTGAAGTCGGATGATAATACGTACAATCGCAGGCTGAGGGGTCCATCACAAGGGACTTTTATCCAAACCAGTCCCATACCTAAATTTGGATAACCGGACTCAATGTGGTAAACTCCTGATCTCAGGTTGGTCGTGTGCCCCAACCAAAATTCTGGCCATTGCGAAGGTATACATAACAAATTAGTTGCACACCACCAGCCCGAGTGGATAGTAAATGGATGAATGAATGAGTAAAATACTGAGTATGCAACTCCTGCTCAGTAAGTCAACATATCAATATCGTAAATCTCTGAGATCATTACCGGGGTCTAGTACACTCTACGCCACCTGCCGCCTCATCAAGTGCAAAACTGGGTAAGTGGAATGACCTCATTATCCACCTACTAATATTGACCCGGCTTGTCGATAGCGAACTCATTTATGAGCTGGTCAAACTCAGCTTAATCTTGCCTATTCCCTCGGGCGGGTAAGGCCACACCCCCTTCCAACTGACCATGACATAGTGGGAGACGTGGCCTACTGATATATGATCCTTATGCGCTCATGAACTTTCACTTGATCTAAACGTTAGAGCATCCTCTGGTACCAAGAAGGTTTAGGGACTTTCACCCAAGGACGTCTATGGCACCCCATGTAGAAAAAGATTTTCGGTGTCCCATCTGGCTATCCACAATATGATTGTAGAGGCTACGACCCTGATGTCGCTAGGGCGTACGGTGGTTATATCATAAAATGTGAGATGCATGAGTCATACCATCCAGTCATGCATCAAACCTGCGCGTACTGCGCTCTCATGTGGGGCAACTTCGTCTCACAAGGGGTCCCATAATAAACAAACCCAATGGCATATGCTATGATCAATCACTTCTCATAATAAGCATACATATAATGTGTATGGGCATGTATCACGATGTAATAAAGTACATGGACATGATTATCTGCTAGGGCAGACAACAATAATCCATAATCGACCATCACCGACATACCACATACAAAGAGTAGGAGCTAAACGACATGCCCCTTCTACAACTATAGGAGTCCATGTGGTATGTCCTATGTTAGACTAACATTAACCTCCTAAAGCATTAATATATGATATATCCCAAGATGGGTTCCACTAGAAGGACAGTGTGTCTAACCCATACATTGAGATAAGCTCTTCACAGTGGATATACTAAATCTGGTACCGCATATTCTCCCATCTACGGTAAGAGGTGATGGTGTACTTGCGTCAATGATAGGCCTCACACTTGCCCCAAAGAAGTAAATGGACGGTGTGGATGATATATATGTGACACTGAGGTCGTAGAAATATGATACAAGGATAAGATATGTCTCACGGGGTGAGTTAAGTGTGTATACAACAAGTGGGCTTCCTCAATCCCTTTATCATGACAACCGGGCTTTCCTATGAGGGCCCGATACGAATACAAGGCGCCCTTGGTAGGATTCACACATTCAGGACTACGTAACCCTACAAACGGTCCTGCTTATCATCCAAGTGGGCCTCGGGCTTGGGTTACTAAGCTTGGACAGACACATGCATCTAGGTGGGCCACATTTCCTATGGAAGGCTTGGTACGAACACAAGATGGGCTCCAAGGCTTGGGTGGTCCTACAGGGTATGGTAGAAAGCATCATTATCAAATGGGGGCAGATGGGTAATATAATCATCAATGGGGGCCCAACGGTTTGTGTTAGCCCATTAAGGGGAAATGAGAATGGGCATCATAACGGGGGCTAGGGAGAGTTACAATGTAGACATTTAACCATCATTGCTCCCAAGGCATGACCCATTTAATATCAACTAGGAACATGGATGGTACATACATCCTGGTGGAATCACACATCACAATGGGCCTCATATACATCACCTTGGGCCTCACACAAGGGCTTCATATATATCGCATTGGGCCTCACTCATGGACCTCATATAAATCACATTGGGCCTCATACTTGGGCCTTAAATACATTACAATGGGCCGCATCACATGTGCCTAATACATATCACAATGGGCTGCATCACATGGGCCTAATATACATCACAATGGGCTGTATCACATATGCCTCACTCATCACATGGGCCTAATCACATCACAATGGGCCGCATCGCATGGCCCTCACTCATGGACCATATATACATCATAATGGGCCACATCCCATGGGCCTCATGTTCATCACAATGGGCCCCAACACATGGGCTAGGTATACATCACATTGAGCCTCTAACACGGGCCTCATGTACATCACAATGGGCCTTAAAGACGGGCCGCATGGTTATTATAATGGGCCTCATATACATCACAATGAGCCGCAACAATGGGCCACATATACATCAAAATGGGTTACATCACGTGGGCCTCGTATACATCAAGTGAGTTTCATCACGTGGGCCTCATATACATCAAGTGAGCCCACCGTCCTAGCTGGACTATCTACACCATTCATCTTTTTTTAGGGACCATTATAGAGCATTACCCAAAAAAAATGAATCATATCAGAAGATCATCTGGACCATACCACAAATAACAGTGGAGATAATGATTTTCATCGTTAAAAATTCACAAGGCCCACCTAAACATTTATTTTCCATTCAATCTGTTCATAAGGTCGCAAATACCCGAATTAAGAAGAAAAATAAATTTCATATTGATCCAGAGCTTCTGTGACCCCAAACGGTTTCAATAGTGGACATTCAATCCTCCACTGATTTTTGCAGTGCGGTCCACCTGATAGACAGATCTGTCTTATTTTATTATTATTATTATTATTATTTGTCTTAAGCCTAAGACGAGCTCGCGGGGTGGATGGACAGTTTGGATCTAACACATACCTGATGATCAGGCCCACGGAACTTGCAGACGTCAATACAACAGTTATCTGCTGCTGGTGTGGCCTGCTGGCCCATTGTCTAAATGGACGGTTAAATATAACACAAACCTTATGATCAGGCCCACCGAACTTGCAGATGTTAAATACAACAGCTATAGAGTTGGTGGGTGGACGGTCTAGATTTAACACATACCTCGTGAATCAGGCCCCTAGAGCTTGCTAACGTGAATCCAGCAGCTATGAGCTGCGTAGGACCCACCGTCCAAGGTCTGGATGGTGTGTATCCAGCACATCATCAAGTGGACCCCACGTACTGGAGGCAACATGGATGGCGTGGATATACAACATATACATTAGGGCCCTATGCAGATGGACGACGTGGATGAAACCGATGGATGACATGGAATGAAATACATACATCATGCGGGACCCACAGAACTTGTTGATGTCAGAACATCAGCTATACACAACGGTGATCCCCACCATCCAGATGGATGGTGGGATAAAATACACGCATCACGGTGATCCCACAGCTGCTGGACATTAGTCTAGCAGCGTCCTTTAATGGACGGTCTAGGTACAACAACATTAAGGTGGGTCCACACGTGTGGCCCACCAATTATACACACACACACACACATTTTATTTATTTTATTTTTAGTTAGAGGCTGCTGCTGGACAACAGTCTGTCTAGCAAGGACGTGGTCCGTCCGGCCCATTTCTTGGATGATCGGGGCTGGACGGTGGAGATAAAATCCATGCTTCACAGTGAGGTCCACGTCAGTGGACCACACAACCACCGGATCTAGCTGATATTCGTGTTTTCACCTTCATTCGGGCTTGTGTGACCGATCGGTCACGCAGGCCCCAGATCGGGCAGTAAGGTGGCCCACTTGGTGGACGACATGGATAAAATACATATGTCAGGGTGGCCACTCAAACAGGGGGAGAGAGAGAGAGACACGTGATGGTGGACGACATGGATAAAATACATACAAAACACCCACCGATTTCACTTCTTTTAGGCTCCTTGATCTCCCGAGCTCCTAGGCTATCTTTTTGATGGAGGATGATGAGATTTGAAGGGTGGAGATGAGAGTTGAGGGGGTTTTGGAAGTGGGCCACACTAGGCTCTCTTTGGGGAGAGCTTGGATGATTTCTCCCTTGGGTTGCTTGGGAAATGGATTGAGAAAGAGAGAGAGAGAGAGAGAGAGAGAGAAGTGATGAGATGAAAAGGGATGGTTGATGGGTGGTATGGGTTGTGCAAGAGAGTGACATGAGAGGCATGGGTTGTGTTAACTTTTGGGTGAGAGAGGGATGAGTGTTTGTTGAGGTCGAATATTGCATATTAGACCCCAGTTATTACCTGCTTTTACGAACATGATACTGTTTAATGCCCTATTTTAATCGTGTTTGTGGTGCAAGGTGAATTCACAAGTGTAGGACTGAAAGGATGCTTAAAGCATAGATTTAACACTCTGATGACACCAAAGGCAAGGGATAGACCCCCGGGGACCAAGATTGATGAATTTACATGCTAGAGATCCGAGGAAATCAAGCCATTCACATTAAAGAGGGCCAGAAAGACATTCAAAATACAAGATCATAAGATTTCCACCATCCATTTGGCTGGAAACTTCATGAATAGCCTGAGGGCCATAAATTAACAGTACCTGTCAAATTTGAGCCATTAGATCCCTGTAGAAGTGGTCCAACGGACAGATCAACCACCAAATTCTTGATTTGGGGCCCGCTGATCTTTGGATATGCTTCAATTTTGGTCACAACCCCTTAAATTCGATGATACAGCAGATGGATGGTGCAGATTTCTCATAAACATTAGAATGGGACTCCACTGACAACGCCAGTGCACTGTGCACAATGCACTCCACGTGCACGGGACCACTTGTTTGGTCAGAGTCGGTTTGACCGACTTCCTTTTTTTTTTTAACACACGTACACACACCCCACACACTCACACAGGTAGAATTTCACCACCTATGGGTACTCGAACCCTTGACCGGGAGTTGAAACTCCTGAGAGTCTACCACCCAAGCATGAGTTAAGACTCACTTCCTTTAAACAGAGAAACGATTCTTTGTTATCTTGTTTCCCAGGGCCATCCGTGGATGGTGTATATGGCCCACCATCTCGGTCCATATGATTAATTTAGACCGTTCATTAGAATCCCAAGGTTCTTCTTACCATCTCTTAGGTGGCGGTATTTCAAATGACAGCAGATATTGGTTTTTAACCGTTCAAACGCAGGATGGATGGCGGAAGCTAAACATTAGCAGACTGTGTCAACAACAATCCATAACCATCCATTCCTGATTGGTTTTTCGCCAGGAATTCAATGGACGAGGTGGATTTCTCGAAAAAAGGACAAATTGGGCCCCACTGACGCCGAAAGGATCCGTTTTTGGATTCCTTATGCATTACGCACGTCCGAAGAGACCCGGCCGATCTGGGCCGTTTTGCAGTCCTGGAGAGGGTCGGTCCGTCCATCTGGACGGTCCAAAATGTTCCCAAAGAAGGACTAACCAAGGCCAAGACAATTGAACGTCTTAGATTTTGGATTCAAAGGCTATAAATTTGATCTCGATTCTCGTGTTGCTGCCGCACCAAACAGAGGGTGCATAAAGACATCCACCAACTCCAGCCCTTACGCACTCCCAGCCGACTGCATCACCTGTATAAAGAAGAAGTGAGAGAGAGAGAAAGGGGGGAGGAGGAGAGCGAAGACAACAGATGAGAGGAGATTTTGAACGTGGAGCAGAGAACGAGAAAGAGAGAGATAGGAATGTTTTCTTTATCAAATATATTTTTCTTCTCTCCATTTGAATCTCTGTTATATTCCATGAGTTTTTAATTTCTTAGCTAGGGCTGAGATGAAGCCCCTAATTTGAATGACTCTTGTTATTTGTTGATTTCATCTGGATTTGATATATTTATTTCTTTCTCTATTATGCTTTAATGAAAACTCCATACCTCTCCAATATATGAGCTCAACCGAAGTCTAGAAGTGGATGTTGTTTAGAATCTTATTCTAAGGTGTGCTTGTATCTGACCATGAACAGGTTTTCCTACAGAGAAAGAAATAGGAATTTACATCTATTCATGCTTGACCATGGATGGAAAGATGTGATCCTTGTGCTTCAAGAAAATTATACATCCTGTGTGCCTAACCAAGGACACAGATTGTGCTTTATTTATTGAATGTATATCAATCTGAATTATCAATAAGTAAAACAAGAGTTAGGATAATTAAGGGTAGATTCACAAGTCCTAGTGTTCTCCTTGACTGAATTTTCCTTCTTGTTCTCAGTTATTTTACATTGATTTTCGTTAGTTTATTTAATCACTAGCTAAAATATTTGTTGGATTAGTTAAGAAGAATCATAAAGTTCGAATTGTGACAACCACTCCTCGTGGGAACGATCTCGTAATACGTACCGTGTCTACACCTGATTCGTATACTTAAATTAATTTAAATCAGGTTGGTTTAAATAAAACATCAACTTTTTGGCACCGTTGCTGGGGACTGTTTCGTTCTAATTGGATTTAGGATTCTCTCTTATCATAATTTATAGCCCTAGGATTTTTCTCGCATCATTTCATAAATTTTAGGAAACTTAAATTATTTTTGTTTTTATTTTCTATAGGAATTGAGGAAGGAAGCTGAAAAAGAAAAAATTGTCTTCAAAGTGAAGGAAGAGCTCCCAAATTCTTCAGAAATCAATCATCCCCTTTTCCGGGTTCTTTCTTCCAAGTTTGCATAGTTTCATCTTGTTTTTAGGAATTCATATTTTTAGCTCTAGTTTTATTTCTCTTAGGTTGCATCTTAGTTTAGCTTTCTTTCCTACATTGCAATAACTCAGTTTATGCTAGAACGTAGATCTCTAAACATAGAATTAGCACCTTTTGATCCTGAAATAGAAAGAACATTGCATAGAAGATTGAGAAACATTCTATTTGAAATGGTGGACGAGAATGGAATTAAAGCTCTTAGGGATTATTCAGCTCATGTCCAATTTAATGCACCTTCATGCATAGTGTTGCCAGCCACTACGGCAGCACACTTTGAACTTAAACCTGAGGTCATACAATTGTTACCCTCATTCTATGGTTTAGATAAGGAGGATCCATATCATCATGTGAAAGAATTCCTAGACATTTGCTCTACCTTTAGGTTCCAAAACTTTTCAGATGATTCGATTCGTTTGCGCATTTTTCCTTTTTCTTTGAAGGATAAGGCGAAAGCATGGTTGAATTCTTTAGAAGTTGAGTCTATCACTACATAGGACCAACTGTTTAAGAAGTTCTTAAACAAGTTCTTCCTCGTTCACAAAACTAATGCTCTCCGTAGAGAAATTACTAATTTCACACAAAAAGAGGGTGAGCACTTTCATGAATGTGGGGAAAGATGGAAGGACTTGCTTCTTAAATGTCCACACCATGGTTTTGAGAAGTAGCAACACGTTCAATACTTCTATGACGGTTTGACACCACAAAACTGTCGCATGGTTGATGCCACCAATGGAGGGTCATTCATGGTCAAAAGTGATGTCGAAGCTTAGAATTTCTTTAGAACCTTGTGTTAGAACTCCTAGTAATGAGATTATTCAAATAAAGGTGAAAGAAATCCCCAACCACAGAAGAAAGGTGGTATATATGAGATAGGAGTCACACCAAATCTTTATGCCAAAATTGATAGCCTGACACAGAAAGTTGATTCTTTGATGTTAAATAATGGACCTCTAAAAACAGCTCAAATCGAGTCATGTGCCATATGTTCTAGTCCCGCCCATCCTACGCAGCCTTGTCCATCTGGTGCAGCATTTCCAGAATTTCTCTCTGAACAAGTGCACGCTATGAATACTTTTCAGAGAACTAAAAATGATCCTTACTCAGACACCTACAACCCAGGGTGGGCTAGACATCCAAATTTTTCTTGGGCAAAAGGACCACAACAAGGATGACCATCTGGAAATCCTCCAATGCAACCTTACCCCCAAGTTGGCAGTCAACAACTTCAACAGTTTCCGCAATATCAACAACTTCCTTCACAATCAAGGAAACCATCTCTTGAAGATACACTCAATCTTTTTATGCAGAGTTCTCTTCAATTTCAAAAAGATACCCAACAAACTTTACAAGCTAACTAGCAAAGCTTAAATGCAAATGCACAAGCCATTGCCAAGTTGGAAATACAGTTGGGTCAACTTGCCGCCACATTGAGTGAGAGAGAGAAGGGCAAGTTCCCTAGCCAACCTGTGGCAAATCCAAAGGGACAGTATGAGATTGGCTCTAATTCAAACCAAGAATAATATCATAAGCAAGTCAAATCAATCATTACCCTTAGGTCCGGCAAAGAGATCGAGAACAAAGTAGAGATGCCTACGGAAGAATCAAATTCCAAATCGGAAGACGAAAATGAAGAGGAGAGACACACTAGTGCATCCAAAGTCCAAAAGCACTCTGACTCTCCAGGAACCACTCATGTGCCATCCTATGTGCCTAAAGCACCTTTTCCTCAACGTTTGGCACCAGTTAAGGGAGGAAACAACTTTGATGATATATTAGACATATTTAAGCAAGTGCAAATAAACATTTCGTTGCTTGATGCTATCAAGCAGGTCCCTGCTTATGCTAAGTTTCTTAAAGATTTATGCACTCAAAAGCATAAGCTGAAAGTCTTCCTTGCGGAGTTCCCACCATTTCTTGTGTCCTAGGAGATCATAAGATTGAGAAGGCATTGCTTAATTTAGGGGCGAGCGTTAATTTGTTGCCATATTCTGTATATGAGCAGCTAAGACTTGGTGAGCTGAAATCAACCAAAATAATACTATAACTAGCTGATAGATCTGTCAAGGTGCCCCGTGGTGTTATTGAGGATGTGCTCATCTAGGTTGATAAGTTTTATTTTCCAGTGAATTTCATCGTTCTAGATACTCAGCCCATCCATAATCCTACTAGTCAAATCCCGGTTATCCTGGGATGTCCATTCTTGGCCACATCCAATGCTATCATAAATTGCAGGAATGGAGTTATTAAGTTGTCTTTTGGTAACATGAAGATTAAACTCAATATTTTCAATGTTGTACAACAATCGGCAGACTTGGATGATATATTTGAAGTGAACATGATTGAGAATCTAGTGCATGACTCTTTCCTTAAATCTTTCGAAGACACTCTTGAGACTTGTTCCATCCAAGAAGTCAATGTATTGCTTGACTCTAATCCTATCATGGATACTATAAAATGGAAAGCTAAAGTGGAACTTCTTCCATCATCTGAGTCTAAACTAGTCCCGTCTATTGAGAAACCACCCGAACTTGACCATGGTTGAGTTAGATTGATTGATTCATGATCCATGGTTGCTTGTATTGCTTATCTGGTTGAAGACGTTAAACTTAGCGCTCCTGGGAGGCAACCCAACCTTTCGTTTCATTTCTTTTTCCTAGTTAGTTAGTTCAATGTTTGTGGGTAACATTACTGCAAACCCTTATGAGATTACAACTCATCTACTGGGGGGCAACCTAGGGGTTTAAAGGCTTGTTGCATACGCTAAATGCAATCGAGAGTACCTGCAAAAGTGGTGTAGGTAGGATTTTATTTTTGTTATTTTTAGGTTAGTTTGCTTTTGTTGGTTTCTATCTTATGCTGACCCACTCTTGCGCTGATATCTTTAGATAGCCTCTTGATTATTTCGTGCAGGTACTATCTTTCCATCACTCCTCTTTTACTTTCGTTGTCTCATGTGCATTACATGCTCATATTTTTTTATATTGAGGACAATGTAGATTTTAGGTTGGGGGTGGGAGATTAGGTTACCTAATCAGTATTTTCTTGGTCTTGAAAAAAAATTGTGAAAAATTTTAAAATTTTTTCTGAAATTTTTTATGAATTGGAAGTGATTTTAACAACCATCTTGGATTTAGAATTAAAAGATACGTGATGTTGGTAATTTATGACTCTTGGATTCAGTTGTCTGTTAGATTTCACAGTTAAGTTCGAGTTATTAATCCATGATCAGAAGTTGTAAACATTGATTGAGTTATGATTTCACATATCACATCTCGCTTACACATTAAGGTTCTGGTTCGATATTGAATGATTAACTTGGTAATCACTAAACATGAAAGGAACCAGCCTGAATTTTTTTTTAGCATCAGTTTATAAAAAAGAATTGAAAGGGTTAGTCGAATAATCTTCACCATAGGTTTGCTCCCTATAGATGAAGATTTGATTTCCCAAGGTTGACATTCGGAATAGGCTGGGCTACTGGTTTTCACCACAGGTTTGCTCCCTATAGGTGAAGATCTGATTCCCCTCGGCGTTACTTTAGAATTAAAAAAGAAGAAGAAGAAGTCAAAATCTAAAAGAATGAAAGAATAATCTGTGAGGCACGTTTAGTTTTTGGGTGTCCTGAATGCTCTTGTTGCTTACCAATGGTATCATGAAATGGCGAAATGAATTTTAATAATGATAAACCGAGATTACATTATGCACTCATGGAACTCAATGTTTAGAATATTGTTCTAATTAATGAATTAATATTTTGAACTTGATTATGAAGTTTACTGTGAGCTTGATTCCAGGAAAAAATACTGCTCACCATTCATGAATCTTAGAATTTCCGCATCTCGACTATTTTTTTCACAAGTCACTTGGGTTTACAGGAATTGTCTTGTATTTCTGAAATTATTTTTTGCATACTTTGCTCGAGACTAGCAAAATGCTGGTTGGGGGTTGTGTTGAGGTCGAATATTGCATATTAGACCCCAGTTATTACTGGCTTTTACGAACATGATACTGTTTAATGCCCTATTTTAATCGTGTTTGTGGTGCAAGGTGAATTCACAAGTGTAGGACTGAAAGGATGCTTAAAGCATGAATTTAACACTCTGATAACACCAAAGGCAAGGGACAAACCCCAGGGGACCAGGATTGATGAATTTATATGTCAGAGATTCGAAAAAATCAAGTCATTCACATTAAAGAGGGCCTGAAAGACGTCCAGAATACAAGATCATAAGGTTTCCACCATCCATTTGGCTCGAAACTTTATGAATGGCCTGAGGGCCATAAATTAACCATACCTGTCAAATTTGAGCCATCAGATCCCTGTAGAAGTGGTCCAACGGACAAATTAGCTACCAAATTCCTGATTTGGGGCCTGCTTGATCTTTGGATATGCTTCAATTTTGGTCTCAACCCCTTAAATTTGATGATACAGTAGATGGACGGTGCAGATTTCTCATAAACATTGGAACGAGACTCCACTAACAACGCCAGTGCACTTTGCACAATGCACTCCACGTGCACGGGACCACCTTGTTTGGTCAGAGTCGGTTTGATCGACTTCCTTTAAACAGAGAAATGATTCTCTGTTTTCTCGTTTCGTAGGGCCATCCGCGGATGGTGTAAATGGCCCACCATCTCGGTTCATATGATTGATCTAGACTGTTCATTAGAATCCCAAGGTTCTTCTTACCATCTCCTAGGTAGCGGTATTTCAAATGACAGTAGATATTGGTTTTTAACCGTTCAAACGCAGGATGGATGGCGGAAGCTAAACATCAGTGGACCATGTCAACAACAATCCAAAACCATCCATTCCTGACTGGTTTTTCACCAGGAATTCAATGGACGGGGTGGATTTCTCGAAAAAAAGGATGAATTGGGCCCCATTGACGCCGAAAGGATCCATTTTTGGATTCCTTACGCATTACGCACGTCCGTAGAGACTCGGTCGATCCGGGCCATTTTGCAGTCCTGGAGAGGGTCGGTCTGTTCATCTGGATGGTCCAAAATGTTTCCAAAGAAGGACTGACCAAGGCCAAGACAATTGAACGTCTTAGATTTTGGATTCAAAGGCTGTAAATTTGATCGCGATTCTCGTGTTGCTGCCGCACCAAATAGAGGGTGCGTAAAGACATCCACCGACTCCAGCCCTTACGCAGTCCCAGCCGATTGCATCACTTGTATAAAGAAGAAGTGAGAGAGAGAAAGGGGGGAGGAGGAGAGCGAAGACATCAGATGAGAGGAGATTTTGAACGTGGAGCAGAGAACGAGAAAGAGAGAGATAGGAAAGGAATGTTTTCTTTATCAAATATATTTTTCTTCTTTCCATTTGAATCTCTGTTATATTCCACGAGTTTTTAATTTCTTAGCTAGGGCTGAGATGAAGTCCCTAATTTGAATGACTCTTGTTATTTGTTGATTTCATATGGATTTGATTGATTTATTTCTTTCTCTATTATGCTTTTATGAAAACTCCATACCTCTCTAATCTATGAGCTCAACCGAAGTCTAGAAGTGGATGTTGTTTGGAATCTTATTCTAAGGTGTGCATGTGTCTGACCATGAACAGGTTTTCCTATAAAGAAAGAAATAAGAATTTACATCTATTCATGCCTGACTATGGATGGAAAGATGTAATCCTTGTACTTCAAGGGAATTATACATCTTGTGTGCCTGACCAAGGACACAGATTGTGCTTTATTTATTGAATGTATATTAATCTGAATTAGGGTGAATCAACAAGGAAAACAAGAGTTGGGATAATTAAGGGTGGATTCAAAAGTCCTAATGTTCTTCTTGACAAAATTTTCCTTCTTGTTCTCAGTTATTTTACATTGATTTTCGTTAGTTTACTTAATCACTAGCTAAACTATTTGTTGGATTAGTTAAGAAGAATCATAAAATTTGAATTGTGACAACCAGTCCTCGTGGGAACGATCTCGTAATACGTACTGTGTCTGCACCTGATTTATATACTTGCAAGTTTAAAATTAATTTAAATCAGGTTGATTTAAATAAAACATTAGTGTTGTACTTAATTGATTGATGTGATTGATTTGATAGACTGTAGAGATTCTCTCTAGATTTACAACACGTGGCGTTTTCTTGAAATAAACGCGGGCTAACAACTCCTGGCCTAGGTATCGCATAGGTGCGTAAGACGCGGCAACGGCGCGGTTGCAATGGTACAAGTCTCAGGTCGAGTCGATTCAGATATACAAGATATGACTTAGGGTTACCTGCAAACACCGATTACAGGTCGCGGGTTGTCAGAATTCGACGGAGAGGATCGCGGGAGTCTAAGGAAACAGACTAGAATACGGACCTTACACTAACGATCGCGAATGACCAACACTTCCTTATTACAATTATGACTGCCAAATCGGCAAAAGTAACCAATGCAATGTAATATAAATGTTAGTCGAGTTGATTTATTATGTCCAATCATCCAACAGGTTAGGGAAACCGAGATACCTCGACAGATCAATGCCCTAATCTGATCGCGCAGCTCTAACAACCGTGGCTGTATGACTCTCGTGATCCTTGGCCCATTTGGGTTCATCATTCCCTTGATTTAAATCATACAAAAACTTTTAAGACATTCAAAGTCTTACTCGCAGTTACTATGGGGAGGCTCGTCACCCTAGCATAGGTCGATAGCTCGGGCATAGTGTCCCATTCCACAATTCCCGGCTCACGAGTTTAGTTTCTCACTAGTCACTACGGAGAGGCTTGTCACCCCAGCGTAGGTCGACAACTCAGGCATAGTATTCCATTCCACCATCCCCGGCTCATGAGTCTTATGGGCGGCAATTTTTGGTTATCAATGGGCGCAAACGGTGTAGGTTGCCTTAGGTTCCAGCAGACGTGTACAAACATGGTCAACATACAAGGATGACCAACCAGTGGGCCAATTTATCCCCACGAGATGAACCACGACTGTACGGCCTGAGAGCAACGTCTCGTGTAGTCCAACTATAGCCGACAACTCGCGGTTTGGCTAGTCGGGCCAAACTTATCTGTGAGCTGACCCAACAGAAGGGTTGCCCTAGAGATTTCGATTGGTCTATCGATCCTAAGAGGGAGCAATATATAAATACAATAATAATGAGTAGAGGTCGATCTACTTGTAGTTATGAGAGAAATCAAGCAAGTATAGTTATACTCTGCATTTAAAATCAGGCACAAGCTAACATTGTGCATAAATCAAGGGATTCCTAGTTGTGCTAGTGCATGAGACTAAGTTTCAAGTATCGACGGGTAGGGTAATAAGTATCGCAGCCAACTTTAAGGAGAATCATCCTACGTGGTGGGGTGCGGGTGGCGAACGCACCCATTCCAAACCTACGGGGGAAACATGTGCACAAATCCATGACACTAATTCAGCAAAATCAGGGACATTCCTAACTAAGGGTTACATATATTTCAACACTTCAACAATAAAATCAGCTATACACCAAATCTACACATATCAATTATATACAACAGAATTTAACTTATGAAATTAGCAGGATTGGGGATAATACACATGCAACTTCATAAATTAACAAACAATTCAATCACACATGCTGTAACGCCCCGGTTTTTAGGACACGAGTATGCGACTCCATCCCAAAAACCCAAGAGTTAACAGAATATTAAATAAAGATCAAAGTGCAAATAACGGAAATCAAGCATAGCTTAAAGTTAACCAAGATGGGAATAATATCCTGGGTTACTCAGTTAGGGCCTAAATACAAAACTTCAGTTTCAAACTATTTCAAGAGTTACTAGCTAGGAAGGAAATATAAGCAGCTATTGATTTAGCCCGCAAAACTCTGCTGTGTCCTGATGGGGCTCCTCTTCATAACAGTCTTCTCCCAATCCCATGGGATCTGCATCCAAATTCACCCCATTCGCACCCTTATTTATGCCTGCATTATCTGTACGGTTATATATTCAAAGGATGAGTGGCCAGCTCAGTGGGAACTCCCCTCAAGATTACACACTACCGCATTAACCAAGCGTTGTTCCAGATAATATGCATTTAAAAGCATTTCACAAATGCGATCTTACTTAGGTGCATGAGTGCGTGAATCACACCAACTGGGATGTACATTCAGTTGCCCAAGTGGATGGACCTTTCAAACAGTCGGTCCATTAAACAAGAGAATGAGCATTTCAAACAGTCGGCTCACTTAAGCAATGAATGGGCCTTTTAAACAGTCGGCTCATTCATGCTAGGGAATGGGCCTTTTAAACAGTCAGCTCATCCCAAACAGAGGAATGAACCTTTCAAATAGTCAGTCCATTCAGGCGAGAGAATGAGCCTTTCAAACAGTCGAGTTATTCAACTTGCGAAAGAACGAGTCTTTCAAACAGTCGGCCTGCTTAAGTAAGACAGTGGGCCTTTCAAATAGTCGACTCATTTAAGCAATGAATGGGTGTAAGACCGTATCCTAGTTCGTACCATTCCGTAGGCTTCCGCGGTCATTCCGGTCGAATTTCGGCAATCTTCGACCCGTTTTTGACGTTTGTGCACGATTCTAAGCCGAGTCTTGCATACCAAAGTCGGCTCGACTCGAAACTTGTACCCTAGCGACTGCGCCGTCGCTGCGACTCGCTCACCGAACTGATACCCTGGCCAGGAGATGTGGGCCTGCGTTCATTCCAAAGAAATGCCGCGCGTTGTGAATTTTGAGGGAATCTCTACAGCATGTCCCATCAATCAATCAATCAATCAATCAATCAAGTATACTCCAACCTCAAGTACAAGCAACCCATTTCTTCCCATTCCCAAAGTCAACTCTCTCTCTCTCCACCCATCCCTTTCTTACAACCCCATCAGTCCACCCATCACCCATCATCCCATCCCTTTTCACGCATCACTTCTCTCTCTCTCTCTCTCATTCCCTCTCTTCACTCCCAAGCAACAAAAACATCCCACGTCCAAGCCTCCCCAAGCTCTCCCAAAACAACAAGTGTGGCTCACCCTCTCACCTTCCATCTCAACCATTCATTCATTATCTACCTCCATCAAAATTGAAGGCGAGGAGCTAAGGAGGCTAAGGGACCAAGAAGAAAGCCGATAGGTGGGTGATCTAACCGTTAATTTTGTTAACTAAGGGCCCACATATGGTGAGACCCATCTTGATGTATGCTTTGTATTTAGGGAGGGCCCATAGTGGCGGGGTCCCTCCCCTTCTCACCGATCTCTCTCTCTCTCTCTCTTTCTCTCTATCTCTCTTATATGGATGATAGTGTGGTTGTGTGTGAGGCCCACCACGAAGTGTATATTTTATCCATGCCATTCACCTTCATCGGACCCACCTGACGGATGTGTTGGATCTACACCATCCAGCCTGTTACCGGGCCTAGATGGGACATTCTAAACAGGTGGGCCATGTCCATGTGGGACCCACCTTAATGAGGTATATGCCACACTGTCCGTCAGTGGAGGTGGCTAATAGTGCAGTGTAAACTGACAGTGGGGTGTAGCTAACAGTGAAGTGAGAATTGACGGTGGAAGTGTACCACCCAGCCACCCCCTTTTCCTTTCTTTTAAATATAATATAATAAATATATTATTTATATATTATGTCATCAGGTGGGCCACGTCTATGTGGGACCCACCATGATGCCTGTGTTGTTTCCATACCGTCCAGTGTCCAGGGACGCTAGACATGGCTAACAGTGAGGTGTGAATTGACGTAGGTGGGTGGCTAACTGTGAAGTGTGGACTGCTCATGCAGGCCCCACCATGAGGTATGAATATAATCCACGCCGTCCATCCTATTTCTCAGCCTATTTTAGGCGTTGATCCAAAAAACGAAGCTGATCCGATTTTTCTATTGGGCCATAGCATAAAAACAGAGATTTCTACAGTTCAAATCACCTTGATGTTTCTACCTGCCAAAACATACTGCATATTGGGCTCGTTTGGTCTGTCATGAGCCATAGAACCCAACCAGTGGGTTAGATCTTCCAGATGCGGGCCCCACTTATGAAAAACCCCACAAAAAATAAAAAAATAAAAAATAAGCAATAACGCTGCGGCTGCTGGCATCCAGAGGACACTGTAGCAACGTCCTGCTGCGTTTAGAGGTGGGTTGAGACCCATAGCCATGGCCCCCACAGTGATGTGTATTGAACATCAACGCCGTGCATTTGATGGGCCCCTTAGGGCAGTGGGCCCCCCTCCCAAAAATCAGTCGTGTAGGAACTTAGGTGGCCCACGTCACAGGAAACAGTGGTGAATTGAACGTCTACCATTGAAACCCTTTTGGGTTAAAGAAGTTTTGAATCATTATGAAATTTGTTTTTTTCCTCTTCATTCGGGTCTGTGTGACCTTATTAAACAGATTGGATGGGAGATAAACGTTATGGTGGGCCCCACTGATGTATGTATGTATATCCACACTGACCACACCTTTGGACGGTGGGACCCACCAATGATGTATGTGTTCTATCCACACCGTCCACATCACTGGATGGTGGGACCCACCATGATTCATGTGTTGCATCCAAACCATCCACTCCTTTTTGCAAGCTCGTCTTGGGCTTGTGTTGGAAGATTGAGACAGATTTAGGATCAGGTGGATCACATTATAGAAAACAGTGGGTTTGAACGTCCACCATTTAAACCCTTGGGTTACAGGGTTTGGACCAAAATGATATTTGTTTTTCCTCTAGATCTAGGCCTTTGTAACCTTATGAATAGGCTGGATGGGAAATAAACCCTATGATAGGGCTCACTAGAATTTAACCGTGGAAAATCATTATCTCCACTGATAGTTATTGTATGGTCCAGTTGACCTCTTGATATGATTCATTATATATATATATATATATATATATTGATTTCTAAAAATAGATGAGTTGGGTTCGGCTATTTGAACTCGGTCCATTCAACTCGGCCTATTCGACTTGGCTCAGTTGATTCGGCCCATTGTTTTGGCCTATTTAATTAGGCCCAATGTGATATATGAGGCCCGATGTTAAGGCCCACCTGGATATATATGAGGCCCATGTGATGCGGCCCATTTGATGTATTTGGAGCCCTTGGGTCGAGGCCCAACGGGATGTACATAAGGCCCATTGCAATTTGTGATTCCACCATGGTTATGTATTGATGTTCATGGCAGGCATTGCCTTGGGAGCAATGATGGTTTGATGCCCACATTGTAAGGATGATGTTGGTTAAATGTCCGCATTGTCACTCTCCCTAGGGCCCATTGATAGGCCCATACTTGTAGTGTGTAGGCCGTCTAGGCCCATCTTCGTTATGAACAGAATCCATCACCATATAACATGTTTAGTATAGATCAATGATTCATGCTTATATGCATCATATGTATGCTTGATATGAAGAGTGACTGATCATAGCATATGTCTTTGGACAGATTGTTTATGGGCTCTCTGATAGGCGGAGTTGCCCTTCATGAGCGCGCGGTACGCGCATGATTGTTGCATGTCTGGTAGAGTGATTCATACACTTGTATTTGTGTGATTGTGATTATTGTATGCCATAGCAATATCAGGGCCATAGCCTCCACAGACACATCGTGGATGACTGGATTGGATACTGAAAATACTGTTTCTAGCATCGGGGTGTTATAGATATCCCTAGGTGAAAATTCCTAAACTCGATGGTACCAGAGGATGACTCTAACGTCAAGACCGAGTGGATACATGAGCGCGCGAGGGCCGTATACCAGTAGACCCTGTCTCCCACTGTATCGTGGTCGGTTGAAAAGGGGTGTGACCTTACCCGCCTGAGTGAGGGGACAATTTCTAGGTTGAGTTTGACCAGCTTGAGGAATGGGTCCGCTATCGACGAGTCGGGTCTGATATTGGCAGGCGGATAGTGAGGTCTCTTTCACTCTCCCAGTTATGCATTCGGATAGGGGCGACAAGTTGACGTAGAGTGTACTAGACTCCGGTGATTATCTAGAATGAGAACTGTACTGATATTTGATGAGCTGTATGAGGATTTTGATGAGGATTAGCATACTTGAGTTGCATCTTATATTGCATGGTCTTGATATGGCCGATAGCATTTATATCTTGCACCGCATAGTCTTGGTACGGCTGATTGCATTCATGTACCCATTAACATGATTCCGCATTACTCTGGCATTGCATTATGAGCATGTTCATACTACGCACAAACTTACACCACCCTCTAAGCTTTCTATAAGCTTATGCATGATTGATGCGTGCAGGTGATGCCAGGACGCAGCCATAGCCTTGCCGTAGTTGGAGTGTGCAGTTGAGCTTCTAGAGTTTCTGTTATTTTCATTATCTTGTATTTCTCTTTCATACGCATTGTACTCAAAGTTTTTGATCATAGTGGATTTTGTGATGGTGTTCTTGTGGTTATTGTTCGTGGGTTATGCTTATTACGAATCAAATTATGTTTGAAATTCTCCATGTAGGATCCCAGGATCGGAACCTGGTGTATGGGTGCCGGGAGCCGAGAATGGGGTACTATGGAGGCTGTTAGCACCGGATTCGGCGATCGGGAATTTTGTGAGCCCGGTTTTCGAGTTTGGGGCGTGACAATGGACGTTTCAAACACTCGGCTCATTCAAGCATGGGGATGGGCCTTTCAAACAATTGGCTCATCCCAAGTAAGAAAGATGGATCTTTCCAACAGTTAGCCCATCCAAATATAGAAGTGTCATGTATGCATGATTAATTTCAGTAATTGTTAAACAATCAATTTAGGAAGACATTTAAATAAGTGTCGCGGTTCAAGATTTATGAGAGTGTGTTTCATAAAGGTATATATAGGTTTCCATAATGAGTGTCATAGTTCAAAGGTTATAAGCACGTATTACATAATTATTCATTAAGCAAAATTTGACATACCATACATGTAGGTTTTCACAAAATAGATATTAAGCATGCAATAACTATTGTAAATAGCTAAGAAGACGGAGTCATTAATTATTAGGTAATAATTAGAGTTGAACTAACACATGAGTTAATAGGGAAGAGGAAAGCTCAAGGGTAGAATCCTACCTGAAGTGTTGCGGTCCTGTTCAAGTTCTTGAGAATATCTTACGGCCCAAATTTATGCAAGTAACTTCCTAAAGGACAGTTTGCATTAGTCAAGTATTCCTAAGGTATTTGTTTACTAGTATATTGGGAATTTTGTGGGGTTTGAAAAGGGCCCACAATTAAGGTTATTCGGGCCTGTACCTAGGTGACCAAGCTCATCAACCGTGACCCAATAGTATGACTTGGACAGGGCCTAGAACTGTCCTATACCAAGGTCCGAACTGGGCCTTTGTAATGGCTCAGCTATTGGGTCCAATACAAGCCCAAATGGGGTTTTGTTAGGCTGTCCCTGGCCTAGCAAGTCATGGCCCAATGGGTCTATTTTCAAATTTGTGTGGCCCGCCTGCACTTAGGTAGCGCGCGGCCCACCTGCTTTTTAAAGTGAGGCGCTCTGTAGAGGGTGAGGCCCACTATGGTGTGTGGCCTACTGGATTCGGACTGGACCTGATCGTGGCCCAGAGTGGCTGGCCATGTGCGACCCATTGAGGTTCAACATGAGGCCCACCTGGTGCAATGAGTTGCGGCCCATTATCAAAGCACCGTGCGGCTTGACCTTGGCCTGAACTCGGGTTGGGTTCGCCCCAACTTAGAGGACTGCTTTGAGCTTTTCTTTTGGACGGGTTTTATTCCATATTGTGGGCTAATTCCGGCCCACCGCAATGCATGATGAAGCCCATCTTAAACTGTCTTAGAGCCCAGTTTCTAGTCCAGCAGAAGGACCGACATTAAGCTCAACAGCTCAGCCCATCAGAGGGGCTGCTCTCGGGTGTTTTCGAACTTGACTAAGGGGCCGATCTTGGCCCTGATCGGAGACAGTTTTCGGTCCTGGAAATGGCTCGGCCTGGTGGTTGGAACTTAGCAAAATAACGGCTAGCAGTGGCCTTGATCAAGAGAGCCAATCGGCCTAATCTTAATTGGAATCAAACGGACAGATGGAGGTGGTGTACTCGGGGTTACTTGGGCTCTTTCTTCTTCCTGGGAATGGAGTTCCCTTGGCCTGAATTGACCCAACTCAATCTGAGCTGGTCGGGTTGAGTTGGTGCAGTGCAGGTGCCAGGTTTTCTTACTCTCCTTCTTCAACCTCCCCATATCCCTCTCTTTTTCTCTCTTAGTCCCTCTATTCTTTTCTCTGATTTTTCTCTCCTGCTGCAAGGTACTTACGGGCTGCACTAACCCGACTCAAACAGTTCGACTTGGTGCAGTGCGGCACCTGGCTCAATACCCAACTCAAAACTCAGCTTCTCTCACTCTCTTTCTTACTCTGTAAGCTCGCGGTCTGAATCTCGAGGCCAATAGTCGATTTTTATAGAGCTAAGCATGTGTGAACTCCCCATCCAATGGTCACGATTCAATGGACGGATACACATCTTTACCTTGCATTTTCGCATGCATGGAATCCATCCGTTGCTGGGGATGGGTTCTTGGTGCTGGGACCCACAGGAAAAGCAACTTTCTACCCATTGTGGGACCCATGCTGTGATGGTGGGTTTTCGGCCTGATGGGGAAGATGACATGGTCGAACATGATAAATCATCATTGACGGTGTTTTCATGTGATCTGATCCATTTGAACGGATCAGATGTGGCCTTTGATCATAGCAGGGCCCATTTTTCGGGCCCTTCGTTCGCGTTTCACCACCCCGTACAAGAATTTCTGCCTCCTACGACTTTCTCGCGAGAAGAGATATTCTCGATTTGCTGCCGTTGCTACCCTAAAGGGGGTGGTGAAGATTGTTCCACGTTGCCAAACAGGTGGTCTGGATTGAGCCAGCTGCCGTTTCCCAAACGGGAACTGTCTCCCATGCCAGCCGACGTAACAGGCATTACTTGGCCAATTCTGGTAATGGATGGAAGATGCGGATTTATACCTTGAGTTATGGTTGGGATTAAAGGAAAGTTGCGGACGTGGATCGCTGATGTGGAGAGCTCCGCAACGGTCTCATTTCGAAGAAAACAGTAGTCCATCTGAGGCCGTCCGTTGAACGTTCACATGCACGTGTACATGGGGTGATTTAGACGCCTAGGTTTTGGTCGCCTGGACCTCTCTTGCCCAATGGACGGCTTGAATTGTTTGAAGGATGGCTCGAAGTGGGCCATAATACGTTCTCAGCGAACGTCCTCCTAACGTTCTTTGCCCGTGCATGAGTACAATTGCATGGGCCCAATTGTTTGTCATGGTTGTGGACATCTTGACGTCGCAAGACCAATGGACGGTCTGGATTCTCCGGATGATGGCCAGGGGTGGGCCTCATCACGTGCGAGTGGACGTATTCTCAGTCCACCCAACTGTAGCGGGGGAAATTCCCCCCTTTTTCAAAATTCGTCGGGTCAGAGGCGTTTTGACCACCCTAACTGAACAGTGCATGTTGTACACTTACACTTATAGTGCATATGCATCTTGTGTGGGATCCATTGTGCTGGGATTTTTTCAATCTAAGCCGTTCATCCTCCTTAGTCGTCACACTCAAGGTGTTTGGTCGTCAATCAGGGCGACCCAATACTTGGAGGGTTCTCGAGTTGCGATTGAAGTGTTATTTGGGTTTTTCTGGGAATTCTAAGGGTCGGATTCCTCTAAGATTTAATGTTAACGGTTGAAAAGGGTTCCAGGGGTGAGGGGTATATTTAGGCTTAGTTACTTGGCTTGATGAGTGTCCTTGGTGTGCATGATTGTGTTTGAGTGTTAAGTTCTCTTTTGCCTTGGTTCAAGTTAGATCTCGTTTAGCAATTAGGTTCATAGTCATGCTAACACAGGTCTTAATGGTAACGCCCGCATACCAGAGGCGCGGGGTGTTACATATGCATCAAGGGTAGTAAATTCGGAATTTCTTTCCCCAATTAGGGAAATATCATGCATTGATTTGAATTCAACATGCAAAACAAATTCCCACACATAATCACTAAAGTTCGCTCTAGGCATGATAACAGGCCACCTAGAGGTAATGGTCTGCACCTATCATCGACTGGAAGTCCTTGCGGTTGCTCTAGTGGTGTCGGGTTCGCAAATTCGATGTGTCTAGGCCCTGTGCA
The DNA here is from genome assembly GCF_029962835.1 of Magnolia sinica. Taxonomy (NCBI): domain Eukaryota; kingdom Viridiplantae; phylum Streptophyta; class Magnoliopsida; order Magnoliales; family Magnoliaceae; genus Magnolia; species Magnolia sinica. Next base: position 9,826,738 of record NC_080583.1, on the reverse strand, counting down.
TGTTAAGACGCATGCACGCGACCCTAGCTTAAGAGAAATGGAGGAGTGGTCATGATTGTTACCTTAGATCAACCACACTTCATCTCTACGATAGTAGGGCCGAGATTTCCGGTGTGCATCAGTGGTAGGGGTGCGAGAATTTAAATTCCCTAGCTCCCAAGCACTCTCACTCTCCCTCCCTCTCTCTCTCTCAGCTGCTGGAATTTGCTGTGGGAGTGAGGGAGAGAGGGCTTAATGGGTTATATACCCTGGATTTTGACTCAGTTGGCCCCAAGTGCCATTTATTTCCTCAAATGACCTTATGGGGCCCACTTATGGCTTTCGGGGCTGCCGTGATGGCCTCCTGGCTCATCTAAATTATGGGATGGGTGCCCCATGGCCCGATGAAGGGCTATCCAAGGTTCAACTACAAATGGATGTGGGGATTTATCACAAGGATCTGATTTGCGATTAACGGTCACCATTCCTCGATTAGGGGTCAGATTTCGCGGAGGAGTGCGGGGAAATATTTTCATTTGGATGAAATCAGACGGCTGAAATGCCTCAATTCACTGTCCTAGGTGGCGGGGCCATTTGTTTTAAAATTCAGATTTTTGGCTAAAGCTAGGGTGAGTTGCACTTTATAAGTGCTGACTGGACGGTCTGAATTATCTGTTTCCAGGCGCCATCCAAGTTTGTGGCCCGTGATGAGCCACAAGCCCAATGAGGCTCATGGCCTTCCCAAGTTTGGGATTTTTCTACCCCTCCTAGGGCGATGTACGGCCCATATGGATAGTCGTCGAGTATATATGGGCAGATCGGCCTAGCGGCCCGTGTTCGGCCCGAACCTTATCAAACTCGATTGCGTTAGTGGCTTAATTTGAGTTAATTTATTGGTGGTAAGACTGTACGTGCGATCGGATTGTGCGATCCTGCGACAATTCACACGTGGACACCTCAGGACACTATTCGGATTGGACCGGGTGTTACACTAGATCAATGGGAAGTTTACAAATTTGACCATCTCTCTTTTTAATTGGATAAGATAGGACTCCGATTCCAAATGGATCTCTTGAATCAAGTAAAGTAGCATCCCAATAGCTACAAGTGGATTCTTAGCACCCTAGTTCACACTTTTAAATTTCTAAGTTTCAATTACCTTATTCAAATTTACTCTCTCAAATATTTCAGATTTAGATTTACATCTTCTTCTAGTTATATTTCTAGTTACTTTCAGAATACGCACGAGTTTAGTTCCCATGGATTCGACCTCGGTCTCACCAAGATTATTACTACATCGCGACCCTACACTTGGGGTTGTGAACAGCTACCATAGATGGACAACCGTGTAATAATTGTACTTAATAAATGATGCTAACCTTTAACCCTTGTAATCTCAATGAGAGCTCATTTGGCAACATAGATTTTAATTTTGGTAGATTTTGGTCAGTTTATATATGATATCCAAGTTTAGAAAGAACAATTATTTAGCACCATGCATTTCAATTGATTGCATACTCACATAAGATTTAAAATCCTCAATAACAACTACCATAAAATATTTGAAGATTGAAAATCATCTCGCACCCTACAAACCTTCTTACATCTCTCTCTCTCTCTCTCTCTCTCTCTCTCTCTCTCAGCGGCAATGACTCACTGTCTCTTAACGATAAGATGCAGTCTCTTATTCATTTTCTATTTTTTTAAACTATCTATAATACGGTTAGTGATTTTTCATCTTTGATGACAAAAGTTGGGTATGAAATGATTTTTCTGTGATATTCATAGGTTTATGATGCTTAATATGCAAGCACTCAAAATTTTTACTTGTGACATTCGTTGACTCAAGTGAAACTATCTAAATTGTGGAACCCATTGTTACTTATTCACAGTCCTAAGACCACAATGGTTGAACAATTTGAATCATTGTTTGGTGGATACTTCATAGTGAAAACATGACAACTGTATATTTTTTATTCTTAAATGTCATTAAAATATGAATTTAGTGGTCTACTTTTGTGGGACACTTAATACATTAGACTTGCCTTGTTGTTGTTGAGCCAAGACTTTCTTACAATAGGCTATAAATACAAGGATGGTCTTACATGTCACATGCATATAATGTTGGGATATTGGAGATGATTTCCCTCGTCAAATTCATTAACTTGCGCATATGGACAATATAATTATTAAATTCCACGTGTTGGAAATTCAAGTCATCAAACACAATTCTTGAACTCTAATTGATTAAAAATCAAAGTTACCAAACATAACTACAGTTGCACATGAGTCGAACTGAGTCGAGCTTGGCACAGCTCGATTCGGCTTGGCCACTAGCTGACCTTAGCTTGAACTTGGCTCGGCTCGGTCCTCGAGCCTGATTGGTCAGCTTAGCTCAATTTAGTCAGCAATTTGGGCTAGTTCAAGCCAAGATCGAGCTTATGCGGCATTTTCTCAAACACATGGAGTGCACTTTCAATTTCTCACAATATGTAAAATAGTAGCATCAGTTTACAGGTATTTCATCAAACACCTATAGGCAACATCAAAATCAAGATACAAGGGTATTTGTGTCATATCCATACCTTCCTCGCTACCAACTGACACTTCGTTGAGTCATTTCATCGAACACTTGGTGAGCAACTTCAATATCAAAATAATCGAGTCACCGAACTGGTTCGATCCAAGTTCGATTTGAGTTGGGGTTTTATCCAAGTCGATTCGACCTTAGACAAGCTCGAACTTGGCTCGAAATTTTTTCGAGCTCCAAAAATCAGCTTGACTCGGCTCAAACTAAATTTAAAACCGAGTTGAATTGAGCTTTTTCGATTCAAGTCAAAATTTCGAGCTCCAAAAATCAGCTTGACTCGGCTCAAACTAAATTTAAAACCGAGTTGAATCGAGCTTTTTCGATTCAAGTCAAAATTTCGAGCTCCAAAAATCAGCTTGACTCGGCTTAAACTAAATTTAAAACCGAGTTGAATCGAGCTTTTTCGATTCAAGTCAAGCAAGCTAACCGAGCTAACTCGATTCGTGTACAACTCTAAACATAACTGATAAAAATTGTAATCTTTGGGATTGAAAAACTAGGTTAAGATGTCAAACAATATGATGCTCAGCTTATTATATTTTTAATAAAGGAAGCGAGGGACATAGTTGTATTTTTTGTTTCATTTTTTTTTTTTTAAATATTTGATTTCCTTTCCAAATTTAAAAATTAAGTTCCTTTTTCATGTTGTGGGTTTAGTCTCACACTAGATTTACCAAAAAAAAAAACATTTCACATATATAAGAAAGGTTTTTTTTGAAACCTCAAGGCTTGAGCCTTGCTGTAGACCCCTCATGCACATATCGAGTTGAGTTCGAGTGCGCGTGCACCATGATGAGAAGGAACAGGTCATGGCCACGGCCACAGGTGTGTGTGTGTGGTACTCGTAGGACTTTATTTTATGTGATAGTGGAATCGCACTTGCGCCCTTTCGTTTTTGACGCGGGGATGGACGTGATGAGGTCGATCACCGTCTTCCTCACGGATAACTACTTTGAATCCACGGAGCTTCTCTGGACTCCTCACGGAGACTTTTTGAATCCACGAGGAAACAAAGTAAGAAAATAAAAGTAAATTCTAATAAATTTGAAATTTAATTGATGAATTAAATAAACGATTTTACAACACTTTTAAATAGGGATACCAAGCAATGGGAGAGAAATCAGAAGCAAACTATAACTAAAACTCCCTAAAATTCATACTTTTTATGGTAAGTGTCCTATGTGGCTTAACCACCTTATTCTCCTAATTATTCTATGCACTTTTCATGTTGGACACAACTCCTAAAGCCCAACGGATGAAGAGCTATAATCAAACTAAGACTTACTATTTATAGTAAAACAGAACTAAACATGGAATTCGGCTGTCAATATGATGGAATCTTGCAAATCTTGGTTGGTTGGCTAAAGTAGCTCGTCCTACCCAAAAATCATATACGGTATGTCGAGTAACTCATTCCGGTTTGCGAGATATGCGTATTTTAAGGTTCTGACGGTCTTGATGACTTCTCCCACTGATCGGGCCTTCTCTGGTCCATCTTGGACATGAAAGTGTCTGCGAGCCACTCTACATCAATCCCCTCCACTTCAAAAGTACTCGTCCTCGAGTTCTCGTGCTGCTTCGGTTCATGATACTTTGTTTGGTGCGTCGTAACGATACCCAGATCAAAAGTTATGATCAATTTACGGTCAACCTTCTTTTGGTCCAACCATGCTAGGAATGTATCTGTAACACTTTCTACATCAGACCCCTCCTCTTGAAAAAAACTCATCCTTGAGTTACTCAACGGACTTGGTTCATGATTCTGAGATAACTTTTGATGCCGATGTTTATTAGCCCTTTTCTTATACTTGGCATTAGGCTCTTGAGTTGACACAACACATGTACTCATGCTCTCCCTAACTTGGCTAGTATGGATCAGTTCTTTCACTTTACCTTCAAGATCTCACATTTCTTTTGATAATGTGGGCAATTAAGCAGACTTATTGTAATGTCTCAAGAAAATCCGTACAAAGGCCCGAGTACCACCTCAGTCAGAAATACCTAAGGATCATATCCCGTAGAAATTTAAGCGAAAATGGGTTAAGTGCAAAACTAACTAATCAGTGGATTTAGCTCGAACCACTAGTTACACAAATGACAAGACCCAAAACCATCAAAATCGCTAACTCAACACTACTTAAAAACCTAGGAAAAATTTCAAAAGCCTGTTGCTCTCGGGAGCGCATTGAAACTCCGTATCGGACCTGGACCGCACGTTGAAAGTCTGATGACCATGAAAATATAGGGTTATGATCGTCTTACCGGGCTTGACAACCGTCGCAGGAATCGAGCTCAGATGTTGTCCAGAGACACACAACTTGAGCCCTGAGCGAAGTGTGTGAGAAATGCGAATATCTTTAGAAAACGTAAAGAGACTTAAGTGAATCACATGCGAAATTGGAGATTTCGGACTGTCAGTTTCTGACCAAACTTCACTCAGGGGAAGAGAAAATTTTCCTGCTCTTATCGGTATACTTGTGGCCCCGATCGAATAAGTACGACCGTTGATCTGATGTGGGTCTTTCACGGTTGATCGGCCTATCCAATCGCGCCAAAATCACATCCTGGCATAGATCCATTGTCGGGAAACTTACCTCACGATGTGAGTAGTGTACCTCTAGATGAACCCTGTTTGCCCGAAACAGGCACCCTTTGGTTATAAATTAAGTATACCATGGCCCTGGGGCCATTTGCATTAGTTCTGGGCCTATATAAAGCCCTTAAACCACCCCATTCCCATTCCATACGAATTTTTAAAAACCTTAAGGGAGAGAGAGAAAAGGAGAGAAAAGAGGAAGGAAGGAAGAAGGATTCTTGGAGATCTTCACTGGGGTTCTCTCCTATAACTCCACGCACTGATTCGCCTACTTACTTCGCTACATGACCCGTTTCAACTACGATTTGGGTAAGAAATCTAAAACCTAACGCCGTAGTTAAGATCTAGAATAGTCGTTTGTCAACCTAGCTAACGGATTTCGTGATTTAGGTATCTGTCATCCCATTTTCGGGAACGTAGGATTCGAACCGAGTCTGAAACGATTATTTTGATGAAAGGTGCAGACTATAAATATTTAAGTTATGGTTTTCAATCCTTTCAATGTCAGCTAATGATTTATGTTTGACTTGATTGCTGCCATACTGTCTTAGATATGCCGATTTCTGTATAACATACATGTATAAACTGTATTGGGAAAGATATGCATTCCATGTGTTTATTGAAATGTTTGAAAGAGCATTTGAATATGATTTGTGCTTTCCATGATTTCTGATCTAGGGTTTGTCATTAACATATGTACATTAACCTCTTCATATGAGGAATTGCTAAAATACGTGTTGTAACTAACCTAGTCTATGTATTTGGTATAGTATAGTCTAAGTGTTTGTTGAATTGTCTAAATGAGAAATTGTTGATGATTTGTAGTTATTACGAGTATTTAGGTAGGATTTTGTATTGCCTTATGCATATGTATAGTTCTTTCATGTAATCATCTGTGCCTCTATACAAATATATGGATAAAATGCAAGTGCTTGGTAATATGGTCAAATGTGTTTGATAAAATGCTCAAATGAAGTATTTACTTGGATTGTTTGTCAAATGCTAAAATGATTACCATATGTATTTATTTACTGCATTTGAGTAAGATTGAGGCTACCACATATTCCAGGCAATCGATAACAAATCCTATTCGGGTGGCCGAATTAGTTACGTCACATTTGGAAAGTTCGACGAATCTGAGTCACACGAAGATTGTCGGCAGTGGTTAGGCCACATGGGGTGCTTATGAGCTCCATGTCGATTTAATCGGCGTGTGCCCATACCCATCGAACTTTTATAACAAACTGATTGACCTATTGTGTGTTTACCATGTATGGACATCACTGCTTGAATCTAAGGTATCACTTACCAATGTAAAAGCCTATTTCAACCATGGTACCTTGATCCGCTAAGACTCATGAGCCGGGCATGGTGGTATGGGACACCGTGGTTAAGCCATTGGCTTATGCTGGGGTGACGAGCCTTCCCGTAGTGACCAGTGAGCAACCTAAACTCGTGAACCGAACATAGTGGTATGGGACACCGTATTCGAGCTGTC